>NC_073692.1:74183775-74402902 GCF_029784155.1 Uranotaenia lowii
AGGACTTCGAGCGATAATTGGTGCTTTCAGAACGAGTCCCGTCGTCAGTCTTCAAGCGGAAACCGGCATTCCTAGTTTGAGAACACTTTTCGATCAGCGAACCACACTATACACCGCTCGATGTCTAAGCTTTGATCGCACAGAGGAAATCACCGAAACGGATGGCGCAACTGTTACCAGTATCAGTAGCAGCAGCAGCGAAGGGAATGCAAGCTCCGACGAAAGGTGGGGAGAACGACCAAGAGTGCAGCCCAACTCTTACAGAAACAGAGGACAAAATTTAATGATCGAATTAGATCTCCATTTGCCGAGAACAGCAGTATTTAAAATCCCAGATTGCCCGCCTTGGCTACGATCAAAGTTTAATGTGGACAAAAGCCTCCATCGCGAACTTTCGCAAGGCGCAACATCGAACGGCCTCAGACAAATTTTCCATGAATTACGACAAACAAAATATCGCATCCACAGATCAATCTTCACAGATGGATCCAAACAAGACTTGAAGTGTGACTATGGCGTAGTAAGTGAAGATTATGTGTTTCGAATGCGGCTGAACAACATAAGTAGCATTTTTGCAGCGGAAAGCGCAGCAGTGGAACGAGCACTGTCCTGGATAGTTGACCAGCAGGTACCTCGAGCTTACTTATTATGTACAGACTCGATGAGTGTTGTGACAAACCTCGAAAAGTGCAAGATAAACTCCAGATGGAAAGACTCTGTACAAGTCCTGCACAATCGAATCGTCGAAATGGGATCCGAAATAGTCTTTTGTTGGGTCCCCAGCCATATCGGGATCCCCGGAAACGAAAGAGCTGACTTCGAAGCAAAAAAGGCTTTGGAATTGCCACAGCAAGTCGATCAAGTAGTCGACTACAAGGAAATACGGAAAGTTGTCAAGTCACAGTTCACGAACCGATGGCAGATGCAATGGCACACAAGTCTGAACAATAAATTGCGCGAAGTTAAAATCACCGTTCTACCCTTTAAAGCAGCCATATTGGGAAATCGAAAAGATGACGTTATACTAGCTCGGTTACGCATCGGACACACACTGCTCATACATGCTTTCCTTTTGGACAGAGTAGACCGTCCGCTTTGCTCCAGATGCAACGAAGTTTTGACCGTCAAACATATTATCGCAACGTGCCCACAACTGGAAGAAGAACGAATCAACCACGGAATGCCGGGTAATCTTCGAGAGGCGTTGGCAGACGACAGAGAAATGGCAACGAAAGTGATAGAATATTTAAAATCCATTCAATTGTATAACAAAATTTAGCATTAATTTGTAACAAAGAAATAGCGAGGGACCGAATGTCAAAAAGGTCCTTAATAAAAAAAAAAAAAAAATTGTCAAAATTGTCAAAATTGTCAAAATTGTCAAAATTGTCAAAATTGTCAAAATTGTCAAAATTGTCAAGATTGTCAAAATTGTCAAAATTGTCAAAATTGTCAAAATAGTTAAAATTGTCAAAATTCTCAAAATTGCCAAAATTGTCAAAATTGTCAAAATTGTCAAAATTGTCAACATTGTCAAATTTGTCAAAATTGACAAAATTGACAAAATTGACAAAATTGACAAAATTGACAAAATTGACAAAATTGACAAAATTGACAAAATTGACAAAATTGACAAAATTGACAAAATTGACAAAATTGACAAAATTGACAAAATTGACAAAATTGACAAAATTGACAAAATTGACAAAATTGACAAAATTGACAAAATTGACAAAATTGACAAAATTGACAAAATTGACAAAATTGACAAAATTGACAAAATTGACAAAATTGACAAAATTGACAAAATTGACAAAATTGACAAAATTGACAAAATTGACAAAATTGACAAAATTGACAAAATTGACAAAATTGACAAAATTGACAAAATTGACAAAATTGACAAAATTGACAAAATTGACAAAATTGACAAAATTGACAAAATTGACAAAATTGACAAAATTGACAAAATTGACAAAATTGACAAAATTGACAAAATTGACAAAATTGACAAAATTGACAAAATTGACAAAATTGACAAAATTGACAAAATTGACAAAATTGACAAAATTGACAAAATTGACAAAATTGACAAAATTGACAAAATTGACAAAATTGACAAAATTGACAAAATTGACAAAATTGACAAAATTGACAAAATTGACAAAATTGACAAAATTGACAAAATTGACAAAATTGACAAAATTGACAAAATTGACAAAATTGACAAAATTGACAAAATTGACAAAATTGACAAAATTGACAAAATTGACAAAATTGACAAAATTGACAAAATTGACAAAATTGACAAAATTGACAAAATTGACAAAATTGACAAAATTGACAAAATTGACAAAATTGACAAAATTGACAAAATTGCCAAAATTGACAAAATATACAAAATTGACAAAATTGACAAAAATGACAAAATTGACAAAATTGACAAAATTGACAAAATTGACAAAATTGACAAAATTGACAAAATTGACAAAATTGACAAAATTGACAAAATTGACAAAATTGACAAAATTGACAAAATTGACAAAATTGACAAAATTGACAAAATTGACAAAATTGACAAAATTGACAAAATTGACAAAATTGACAAAATTGACAAAATTGACAAAATTGACAAAATTGACAAAATTGACAAAATTGACAAAATTGACAAAATTGACAAAATTGACAAACTTGACAAACTTGACAAAATTGACAAAATTGACAAAATTGACAAAATTGACAAAATTGACAAAATTGACAAAATTGACAAAATTGTCAAAATTGTCAAAATTGTCAAAATTGACAAAATTGACAAAATTGACAAAATTGACAAAATTGACAAAATTGACAAAATTAACAAAATTGACAAAATTGACAAAATTGACAAAATTGACAAAATTGACAAAATTGACAAAATTGACAAAATTGACAAAATTGACAAAATTGACTAAATTGACAAAATTGACAAAAGTGACAAAATTGACAAAAGTGACAAAATTGACAAAATTGACAAAATTGACAAAATTGACAAAATTGACAAAATTGACAAAATTGACAAAATTGACAAAATTGACAAAATTGACAAAATTGACAAAATTGACAAAATTGACAAAATTGACAAAATTGACAAAATTGTCAAAATTGTCAAAATTGAGACAATTTTAAAAATTGTCAAAACTTTCAAAATTGTCAAAATTGTCAAATATTTAAAATTCTGGATTAGAATAAATTACAATTTTTTTATTTTATCTATGTTGTCTCTTCACTTGAACGTCAGTTGGGCAGCAAAATGTTTTTCAACTTTCTTCATCAAACTATAAACGCTTTTTGTTGCTATGTTAAATGTACGACATCTCACATAACATATGTAAATTGCAATTCTTTTTTCTTCTGGCTGTTTTATCTCCAGAGCCACACTTTGAGGAAGGCAAAGTTTAATCTTACTTATTTGAAGGAACGATTTATGACTACAACAAACGTGTGCTGTTGCAAAAACACTCTCTGGAGCCACTAGCCTAGCTAATGCTAAGAAAAACATAAACTCTAATCAAATTTGAAATGCAACACTTTGTCGCCTCAATTTCATTAGGTGTTTTTTTTATTCACAAAACAGTCAAATTTTTCATCAAAAGCCTGTTGGTACTGAATTTTGTTTTTTGAGGTGGTTGTGCCTCGCTCTAAACCTGAGACTCATCTGCCAGCTTGATACTAACCATATGCTCAATATAGCAGAAAATTGAAGCCATCAAAACGCGTTGCTGCTTATCATTGCAATTTTCAGAAAAAAAAACTCCCGCCGTGTCGTCGTTGCTCACAATACAGCAAGCAAGCCAAAGAGTAAGTTATAAAATCCAAACAGAAGCACCAATAAATTGGATCTTAAATCACTAAAATTGGCTCCCGGACTCTTGTCGACTTTTGCCTTTTGGTTTTATTGTACCAGTCTAGAGCGTTCTCATAAAATGGTCCGCGTCGCGTTTATCTTTATCGTTTCATTAGTCCTACGCTGAGCTCGCGACTCGCAAATCGACAAATAGTAATAGCAGATACATACTAATAATAACGAGTGCTCCTCCAACGTTTGGCGGCAGTCGATCGTAAATTGGGAAAACATCTCAAAACCGCACTGCTGCGCCGCCATTCAAAAATAACAGCAACAACAGTCAATGGTTTTCCTATACAGTTTGTGTCTAGTCGGAAAACACATTGTTGCTTTCCCTGAACGACTTTTGTGGCGAGGGAAGGGAAAAATTAAATTATCGAAAATCTGGCTACAGGAAACCATATGCTTGTTCATTCATTCACTTTAGTGTTCAACCATTAAAGCGGGGAAACAATAAAATTAAAATTTTGCTGAAATGCTCATCATGTTATTGATTTCGACATTCCTCGTTTTGGATTACAAGAGGTCTCTTTCCTGACATTTTCAGAGAAATTTATTTTCAGTCTCAGGAAAAAATCACAAAAAAACACTCAGTTTTTTCATTCATCTTTTTAAAAATTGGGATGCTACGCATTGGAATTTTTTTTCAGTCTTATTCTCTTTCCTGAAATAAACTACTTACCTTGTTGAAGAAATATTATAATGTGTACACTTAAACGATTCACGAACGATTACCATCGTCTGACAAGACCATCTTCAACAAAATCACCACCATAAAAGCATAACGTCAAATTATGTCAATTCGGGTAGGTCGTTCTTCCTTCTTGGATTTACACTTTCGAGATTGAGAAAGGAAAAAATTCTAACGAATCTCGAACGAAAACCTCTTCCTTATTTAGAAGCCCCGGCAACCAAACATGAAAACGTATCGCTACTTTGAACATACTGAGATGAGAAATCGGCTACAGCAACAGATTCTGGGCAAACAGACATTTCACGTCTCAAACATATTTGGCAAAAGAAAAAAAAATCGGTAATGAAAGGCACCACTTTGAAAGAAGGAGGCATCGATCCGTGCGTAATGAGAATCATAATAATGGAAATATCG
This sequence comes from Uranotaenia lowii, assembly GCF_029784155.1. NCBI lineage: Eukaryota > Metazoa > Arthropoda > Insecta > Diptera > Culicidae > Uranotaenia > Uranotaenia lowii. The sequence continues at coordinate 74,188,767 of NC_073692.1, forward strand.
GAAACTTTTCTTCTTTTTATTCTTCCGTTTTAATCTCACAAGATGAACACTTTCGAAATAAATTTTGACACAAAAAAGTTGACAATTTCGAAAAATTTTGACAATTTTAACAATCTTGACAATTTTAACAATCTTGACAATTTTGACAATTTTGACAATTTTGACAATTTTGACAATTTTGACAATTTTGACAATTTTGACAATTTTGACAATTTTGACAATTTTGACAATTTTGACAATTTTGACAATTTTGACAATTTTGACAATTTTGACAATTTTGACAATTTTGACAATTTTGACAATTTTGACAATTTTGACAATTTTGACAATTTTGACAATTTTGACAATTTTGACAATTTTGACAATTTTGACAATTTTGACAATTTTGACAATTTTGACAATTTTGACAATTTTGACAATTTTGACAATTTTGACAATTTTGACAATTTTGACAGTTTTGACAATTTTGACAATTTTGACAATTTCGACAATTTTGGCAATTTTGACAATTTTGACAATTTTAACAATTTTAACAATTTTGACAGGTTTGTCAATTTTGACAATTTTGACAATCTTGACAATTTTGACAATTTTGACGATTTTGACAATTTTGACAATTTTGACAATTTTGACAATTTTGACAATTTTGACAATTTTGACAATTTTGACAATTTTGACAATTTTGACAATTTTGACAATTTTGACAATTTTGACAATTTTGACAATTTTGACAATTTTGACAATTTTGACAATTTTGACAATTTTGACAATTTTGACAATTTTGACAATTTTGACAATTTTGACAATTTTGACAATTTTGACAATTTTGACAATTTTGACAATTTTGACAATTTTGACAATTTTGACAATTTTGACAATTTTGACAATTTTGACAATTTTGACAATTTTGACAATTTTGACAATTTTGACAATTTTGACAATTTTGACAATTTTGACAATTTTGACAATTTTGACAATTTTGACAATTTTGACAATTTTGACAATTTTGACAATTTTGACAATTTTGACAATTTTGACAATTTTGACAATTTTGACAATTTTGACAATTTTGACAATTTTGACAATTTTGACAATTTTGACAATTTTGACAATTTTGACAATTTTGACAATTTTGACAATTTTGACAATTTTGACAGTTTTGACAATTTTGACAATTTTGACAATTTCGACAATTTTGGCAATTTTGACAATTTTGACAATTTTAACAATTTTAACAATTTTGACAGGTTTGTCAATTTTGACAATTTTGACAATCTTGACAATTTTGACAATTTTGACGATTTTGACAATTTTGACAATTTTGACAATTTTGACAATTTTGACAATTTTGACAATTTTGACAATTTTGACAATTTTGACAATTTTGACAATTTTGACAATTTTGACAATTTTGACAATTTTGACAATTTTGTCAATTTTGACAATTTTGACAATTTTGACAGTTTTGTTAATTTTGACAATTTTGACAATTTTGACAATTTTGACAATTTTGACAATTTTGACAATTTTGACAATTTTGACAATTTTGACAATTTTGACAATTTTGACAATTTTGACAATTTTGACAATTTTGACAATTTTGACAATTTTGACAATTTTGACAATTTTGACAATTTTGACAATTTTGACAATTTTGACAATTTTGACAATTTTGACAATTTTGACAATTTTGACAATTTTGACAATTTTGACAATTTTGACAATTTTGACAATTTTGACAATTTTGGCAATTTTGATAATTTTGACAATTTTAACAATTTTAACAATTTTGACAGGTTTGTCAATTTTGACAATTTTGACAATCTTGACAATTTTGACAATTTTGACGATTTTGACAATTTTGACAATTTTGACAATTTTGACAATTTTGACAATTTTGACAATTTTGACAATTTTGACAATTTTGACAATTTTGACAATTTTGACAATTTTGACAATTTTGACAATTTTGACAATTTTGACAATTTTGACAATTTTGACAATTTTGACAATTTTGACAATTTTGACAATTTTGACAATTTTGACAATTTTGACAATTTTGACAATTTTGACAATTTTGACAATTTTGACAATTTTGACAATTTTGACAATTTTGACAATTTTGACAATTTTGACAATTTTGACAATTTTGACAATTTTGACAATTTTGACAATTTTGACAATTTTGACAATTTTGACAATTTTGACAATTTTGACAATTTTGACAATTTTGACAATTTTGACAATTTTGACAATTTTGACAATTTTGACAATTTTGACAATTTTGACAATTTTGACAATTTTGACAATTTTGACAATTTTGACAATTTTGACAATTTTGACAATTTTGACAATTTTGACAATTTTGACAATTTTGACAATTTTGACAATTTTGACAATTTTGACAATTTTGACAATTTTGACAATTTTGACAATTTTGACAATTTTGACAATTTTGACAATTTTGACAATTTTGACAATTTTGACAATTTTGACAATTTTGACAATTTTGACAATTTTGACAATTTTGACAATTTTGACAATTTTGACAATTTTGACAATTTTGACAATTTTGACAATTTTGACAATTTTGACAATTTTGACAATTTTGACAATTTTGACAATTTTGACAATTTTGACAATTTTGACAATTTTGACAATTTTGACAATTTTGACAATTTTGACAATTTTGACAATTTTGACAATTTTGACAATTTTGACAATTTTGACAATTTTGACAATTTTGACAATTTTGACAATTTTGACAATTTTGACAATTTTGACAATTTTGACAATTTTGACAATTTTGACAATTTTGACAATTTTGACAATTTTGACAATTTTGACAATTTTGACAATTTTGACAATTTTGACAATTTTGACAATTTTGACAATTTTGACAATTTTGACAATTTTGACAATTTTGACAATTTTGACAATTTTGACAATTTTGACAATTTTGACAATTTTGACAATTTTGACAATTTTGACAATTTTGACAATTTTGACAATTTTGACAATTTTGACAATTTTGACAATTTTGACAATTTTGACAATTTTGACAATTTTGACAATTTTGACAATTTTGACAATTTTGACAATTTTGACAATTTTGACAATTTTGACAATTTTGACAATTTTGACAATTTTGACAATTTTGACAATTTTGACAATTTTGACAATTTTGACAATTTTGACAATTTTGACAATTTTGACAATTTTGACAATTTTGACAATTTTGACAATTTTGACAATTTTGACAATTTTGACAATTTTGACAATTTTGTCAATTTTGACAATTTTGACAATTTTGACAGTTTTGACAATTTTGACAATTTTGACAATTTTGACAATTTTGACAATTTTGACAATTTTGACAATTTTGACAATTTTGACAATTTTGACAATTTTGACAATTTTGTCAATTTTGACAATTTTGACAATTTTGACAATTTTGACAATTTTGACAATTTTGACAATTTTGACAATTTTGACAATTTTGACAATTTTGGCAATTTTGATAATTTTGACAATTTTAACAATTTTAACAATTTTGACAGGTTTGTCAATTTTGACAATTTTGACAATCTTGACAATTTTGACAATTTTGACGATTTTGACAATTTTGACAACTTTGACAATTTTGACAATTTTGACAATTTTGACAATTTTGACAATTTTGACAATTTTGACAATTTTGACAATTTTGACAATTTTGACAATTTTGACAATTTTGACAATTTTGACAATTTTGACAATTTTGACAATTTTGACAATTTTGACAATTTTGACAATTTTGACAATTTTGACAATTTTGACAATTTTGACAATTTTGACAATTTTGACAATTTTGACAATTTTGGCAATTTTGATAATTTTGACAATTTTAACAATTTTAACAATTTTGACAGGTTTGTCAATTTTGACAATTTTGACAATCTTGACAATTTTGACAATTTTGACGATTTTGACAATTTTGACAACTTTGACAATTTTGACAATTTTGACAATTTTGACAATTTTGACAATTTTGACAATTTTGACAATTTTGACAATTTTGACAATTTTGACAATTTTGACAATTTTGACAATTTTGACAATTTTGACAATTTTGACAATTTTGACAATTTTGACAATTTTGACAATTTTGACAATTTTGACAATTTTGACAATTTTGACAATTTTGACAATTTTGACAATTTTGACAATTTTGACAATTTTGACAATTTTGACAATTTTGACAATTTTGACAATTTTGACAATTTTGACAATTTTGACAATTTTGACAATTTTGACAATTTTGACAATTTTGACAATTTTGACAATTTTGACAATTTTGACAATTTTGACAATTTTGACAATTTTGACAATTTTGACAATTTTGACAATTTTGACAATTTTGACAATTTTGACAATTTTGACAATTTTGACAATTTTGACAATTTTGACAATTTTGACAATTTTGACAATTTTGACAATTTTGACAATTTTGACAATTTTGACAATTTTGACAATTTTGACAATTTTGACAATTTTGACAATTTTGACAATTTTGACAATTTTGACAATTTGACAATTTTGACAATTTTGACAATTTTGACAATTTTGACAATTTTGACAATTTTGACAATTTTGACAATTTTGACAATTTTGACAATTTTGACAATTTTGACAATTTTGACAATTTTGACAATTTTGACAATTTTGACAATTTTGACAATTTTGACAATTTTGACAATTTTGACAATTTTGACAATTTTGACAATTTTGACAATTTTGACAATTTTGACAATTTTGACAATTTTGACAATTTTGTCAATTTTGACAATTTTGACAATTTTGACAGTTTTGTTAATTTTGACAATTTTGACAATTTTGACAATTTTGACAATTTTGACAATTTTGACAATTTTGACAATTTTGACAATTTTGACAATTTTGACAATTTTGACAATTTTGACAATTTTGACAATTTTGACAATTTTGACAATTTTGACAATTTTGACAATTTTGACAATTTTGACAATTTTGACAATTTTGACAATTTTGACAATTTTGACAATTTTGACAATTTTGACAATTTTGACAATTTTGACAATTTTGACAATTTTGACAATTTTGACAATTTTGGCAATTTTGATAATTTTGACAATTTTAACAATTTTAACAATTTTGACAGGTTTGTCAATTTTGACAATTTTGACAATCTTGACAATTTTGACAATTTTGACGATTTTGACAATTTTGACAACTTTGACAATTTTGACAATTTTGACAATTTTGACAATTTTGACAATTTTGACAATTTTGACAATTTTGACAATTTTGACAATTTTGACAATTTTGACAATTTTGACAATTTTGACAATTTTGACAATTTTGACAATTTTGACAATTTTGACAATTTTGACAATTTTGACAATTTTGACAATTTTGACAATTTTGACAATTTTGACAATTTTGACAATTTTGACAATTTTGACAATTTTGACAATTTTGACAATTTTGACAATTTTGACAATTTTGACAATTTTGACAATTTTGACAATTTTGACAATTTTGACAATTTTGACAATTTTGACAATTTTGACAATTTTGACAATTTTGACAATTTTGACAATTTTGACAATTTTGACAATTTTGACAATTTTGACAATTTTGACAATTTTGACAATTTTGACAATTTTGACAATTTTGACAATTTTGACAATTTTGACAATTTTGACAATTTTGACAATTTTGACAATTTTGACAATTTTGACAATTTTGACAATTTTGACAATTTTGACAATTTTGACAATTTTGACAATTTTGACAATTTTGACAATTTTGACAATTTTGACAATTTTGACAATTTTGACAATTTTGACAATTTTGACAATTTTGACAATTTTGACAATTTTGACAATTTTGACAATTTTGACAATTTTGACAATTTTGACAATTTTGACAATTTTGACAATTTTGACAATTTTGACAATTTTGACAATTTTGACAATTTTGACAATTTTGTCAATTTTGACAATTTTGACAATTTTGACAGTTTTGTTAATTTTGACAATTTTGACAATTTTGACAATTTTGACAATTTTGACAATTTTGACAATTTTGACAATTTTGACAATTTTGACAATTTTGACAATTTTGACAATTTTGACAATTTTGACAATTTTGACAATTTTGACAATTTTGACAATTTTGACAATTTTGACAATTTTGACAATTTTGACAATTTTGACAATTTTGACAATTTTGACAATTTTGACAATTTTGACAATTTTGACAATTTTGGCAATTTTGATAATTTTGACAATTTTAACAATTTTAACAATTTTGACAGGTTTGTCAATTTTGACAATTTTGACAATCTTGACAATTTTGACAATTTTGACGATTTTGACAATTTTGACAACTTTGACAATTTTGACAATTTTGACAATTTTGACAATTTTGACAATTTTGACAATTTTGACAATTTTGACAATTTTGACAATTTTGACAATTTTGACAATTTTGACAATTTTGACAATTTTGACAATTTTGACAATTTTGACAATTTTGACAATTTTGACAATTTTGACAATTTTGACAATTTTGACAATTTTGACAATTTTGACAATTTTGACAATTTTGACAATTTTGACAATTTTGACAATTTTGACAATTTTGACAATTTTGACAATTTTGACAATTTTGACAATTTTGACAATTTTGACAATTTTGACAATTTTGACAATTTTGACAATTTTGACAATTTTGACAATTTTGACAATTTTGACAATTTTGACAATTTTGACAATTTTGACAATTTTGACAATTTTGACAATTTTGACAATTTTGACAATTTTGACAATTTTGACAATTTTGACAATTTTGACAATTTTGACAATTTTGACAATTTTGACAATTTTGACAATTTTGACAATTTTTACAATTTTGACAATTTTGACAATTTTGACAATTTTGACAATTTTGACAATTTTGACAATTTTGACAATTTTGACAGGTTTGACAATTTTGACAATTTTGACAATTTTGACAATTTTGACAATTTTGACAATTTTGACAATTTTGACAATTTTGACAATTTTGACAATTTTGACAATTTTGACAATTTTGACAATTTTGTCAATTTTGTCAATTTTGTCAATTTTGTCAATTTTGTCAATTTTGTCAATTTTGTCAATTTTGTCAATTTTGTCAATTTTGTCAATTTTGTCAATTTTGTCAATTTTGTCAATTTTGTCAATTTTGTCAATTTTGTCAATTTTGTCAATTTTGTCAATTTTGTCAATTTTGTCAATTTTGTCAATTTTGTCAATTTTGTCAATTTTGTCAATTTTGTCAATTTTGTCAATTTTGTCAATTTTGTCAATTTTGTCAATTTTGTCAATTTTGTCAATTTTGTCAATTTTGTCAATTTTGTCAATTTTGTCAATTTTGTCAATTTTGTCAATTTTGTCAATTTTGTCAATTTTGTCAATTTTGTCAATTTTGTCAAGTTTGTCAATTTTGTCAATTTTGTCAATTTTGTCAATTTTGTCAATTTTGTCAATTTTGTCAATTTTGTCAATTTTGTCAATTTTGTCAGTTTTGTCAATTTCGTCAATTTTGTCAATTTTGTCAATTTTGACAATCTTGACAATTTTAACAATTTTGACAATTTTGACAATTTTGACAATTTTGACAATTTTGACAATTTTGACAACTTTGACAATTTTGACAATTTTTACATATTTAGCAAAATTATACAATTTTGATTGTTCCGGCGTTTATCCCTGAAAAGTTTTAAAAGCTTTTTTATTCGGTTTGTATCAGAACCTTAAAAAATATAAAATTCACATTGAAGCTAGATTGTCTCAGGGATTTTTCCATTGGCAATTTTTTAACCTAGTTTCAGGGGTAAAAAATAGATAATGAGCACTATTATTTTTAAATGGGTCACCCATTCCAACGCTAACCTCAAGGTCTTCAAGGAGCTACCGTTCGGTTGTTTTATTTATCTGCGTCCATTAAAATCCTAATTCATGCAGGCACTTGACAGATCCATCTGGTTTCAACAAGTGGAAAAAACGGCTGAACACAAAAAGAGAAGAAAAAACCGATGAATCGTTCAGTGGGGAAAATTTATTTCCCCAAACGAAAACTCGCAGAAACAAAGCAGATCTCTAGTTGGCTCCCAAAAAATCCGGTCCAGCTGCCACGCTTCATTAGAGTTCATATAATTCGAGAGCGGATGTTTTCCCAACCAAATTTGTACAAGTCGAGGAGGAAAGGGTTCACCAAAGGTGACCAAAATTTAGCTTCAAATTGTTGGCGTTGGTGGTCGGTGGAACAGTATGGTTCCATATGCGCCGGATAAATATGGGTTAGAATTTTCCCGGGAAGAAATAAGAAAAGCCGGTAGACTTTATTTACTCCCAACAAGATGAATTTCGGCACGTAAACTACCCAAACGGGTAAACAGAGTATAAATCTTTGGCCGCGAGAAAGTCGAATCTCGCGCGCGGAAATGTATTGAAGAGGGATTTTGGCTTTGACTTTTCCTGCTTCTTCACGGATCAGCATATAAGGTAGTTGGCAAGAATTACTAGCCATATTCATTCATATGAAAGTTCCAAACTGAAGGAGCAACGAAAACCTAAAAGCCCCTGTTGTACAACTTTCATTCCAAATGGTCACCACCCGCACTCGACTCGCAGAAGGCTTCAGAAAAAACGAATAATCTCATATTTCCCCACATTTATGGCTGGGGCATGTGTTGTTCACTTTTTCTCTTTCAAACCAATTGCTTTTTATTTATCATACTTCAAGAACAAGTCAGCTTGTTCTTAAAGGTGGTTTTTACCAGTTCTATCATAGCAAAATGGACCGTCATACTTATTTTATCCAAATCGCTCACCATTCAAAATTGAATGGTTTAGGACACTCTTTCAAATTGTCACTCTTTCTCCTCCCATTTTTGCTGAGAATCAGATTTACTTAAGCAAAATAAAAATAAAAAAAAAGAGAATGATATCCCACACCTTTTTGTCTGTGACCGATCCTCCCATCATTATCACACACCGGGAAGCAAGCATTCAGTCGGGCAGCCAGTTCGCGGCATTCGGGTGTTTGTGAATGGAACTGACAGGCCCGAAACGCCACCTAGTAAGGTACCCGATGTGCCGAAATGAATGGATATATGGATGGTATAAATAAGTTATGACATCTACGTGCCCGGATCGAGATCGTTCCGTATTTTATGGGCCCCGACCGACGATGTGTGAGTTGTTGTTACTCCTGCCTGCCGGAGACGGTGGGTGAGAATCTGTGGTTCTTTCCTTCCTTTTGACTTATCCGCCCCGCCAAAGGTTGATGATGATCGAGATGAAAATATTTATTAAAATGTGAGCTGCATCGAAACATCTTGCCGTCAGAGAAATTGAGCCCGGTGAGCTTTATGATGGAAATGGTGAAGAAAAATGGAAATTTTTGAATAGGCTTCACTGATGACGAACACTTGAAAATGAACCATCAGTTAAAAGCATTAAATTGTTCCTCATTGTTGATTTTTTAAGTTCGCTACCAAAACGAAAATAAGGAAATGCATTATAGAATACTACCTTAACTATTAAACTTTTATCTCGATTTTAATTTTAATTTTTAGAGGATAATTAAAAATTCATCAGAATGAAAAAAAAATAAAATTTGGGCTAAATCAATTTCAATTAGAATTTCATATCGTAGATTCAAATTTTAATAAATATTCAAATATTGGAGTTCAATAATGGAACTCAGTACTGCCTATTGATCCTATTCAGTCAGCTACAGTCTACAGTTACCTTTTTTTCAAAATCAAAAAGGCTGTTGAATGCATAAATCAACGCAAATTTCAATAATGACCTAACATTAAGGCAAATACTCATACTTATGCTTATAATGCAAATACAGGGCCGTAGAAAGAACAGACTCATGGGGGGTGGGGTGTTTGGTGACTAATTTTTACCTATGATTTTTTTTCCCAATAATTCACGAATACCAAAAAAATATAAAACAAATTATGTTTGTAACTATATGATTATTAAATTTAAGTACTTCGACATTAAAGTTTTCATATTAAATCGTAACTTAAGAAAATTGGCCCTGAACCTAAAAAATGATGTCAGTTCGCTTCTATTGATGCTTAAAATATAGTTGATTTGGACATAAATTTTTTTTTGGGAGAGTTTTCATTTTCTCATAATAAAACATATTCTATACTCAAATCCAACAAGCCCAATCTTTCAAACTATTTTGCAAATTAAAAGATATTTACCTTTAATGAAAATAAATCAAATTTTCAAAAAAAAAAAAAGTAAAAAGTACAAATAATCCGATTTTTGGAGCAAATTTTCTTGATGCAGACTTTAACCAGATTAATGATTTAAGAATGAAATTTGGCTTCAAAAAACTGATTTCTGAAAGACAAAATGCCGAATTTTGGTGCCCTCAATGTGTTAATTATGTAAAACACATTTTACACTGGAGAAATGTAAAAAAATTGCATATTTTTTAGGTGAAGATGTGTTTTAACAGCAAATATTGTTCATAAAGAATCAATTTCAAAGTGATATTTAAGTGATATTTAAAAAAAAATGGGGTTTTCGGATGAAACTAAGAACTCAAATTCTACCTTTTATTGGTGATTTTCAATTGAATGGTGTTTATAAACTATTTTTTTTTAAATTGAAATCTGGAAATTGAATTGACAAGTAATCTTAACGCATTAAGGACCGCAAAGTAACGGCAAATGTTGTTCAATTACGTCGAATAAAGTTTAACACTCAAATTCAGTGCATTCGAATTATACTTCGAAGTGTAACACACTGTTGGCAAGCGCAAAAACGAGATATCTCGTATATGGTCCGCAATGTGTTAAGTTCATGATCTCTTGAATTCCTCATCAATTTATGTTGATTGTAAAATTTATTTACAAGTTAAACCTTTTTCAGAATTTTGAATCTGCATTCTAAATCGGAATTCTGAAACGGAATTCAAAAATTGCGCTTTGAATTGGTATCCGAATTTCCATACGATTAATGAAATGTATAAAAAATACGATATCCAAATCTTATTCCAGATCAGAATTTTATGAGCCACGTTTTAGAGCCTTTATTCATGATCAATTATTTGAATTCCATAGTTCAGGTTTAATCAAAATTCACTATTCAAATTAGTCATTTTCAATCTTTATTGTAAATCAGAATTAAAATATGAATCTGACTTTTCAATTTTGGATTGCCATTTCGATGCTTTAAATTTTTGATTTTTGTGTAAGAATTAAGTTAAAGAACTTTGAATTTGAATATAAAACAAAATTTCTCTTTTTTCATATTCAGAAAACTATTACCAAAATATTGAAAATGCATATGATCTCCAAAAATATGATTTAAATTTAATATGAAATTCAAAATCAAATATTCACCAGGATTTCAATGCAGCTTTTCATTTCTAATTTCTTATGATTATTCGAACTGAAAATCAAGAATCTTGAACTGGATACAGAATCCGAAACGAAAATAGGAATACAATTTTGGTTATGGGAATTGTGGAATCAGAGCCTTCGAAATAGGTTTAATTTAATTCTAAATTGAGTATTTAGTTTTGAAATTTAGATGAACAAGTGAGAAACTTTTGAAAAAGTGGAGCCGAATTTTTGACTTTCAGTCTAGATTAATACTCTTGATTAACCTTACTCTATTATCATAATTTGGTTCTGAATTTAAAAATTTTAGTGTAGAGTAGAAAATCTTTCCTGCCGTGTTGGATCCTCATGGAGGGGGGGTTTAACAAATACATTTGCAAATAATGGAAATACGCTTTTTTTTGTTTCGATTATTAGGATATATTGACAGTTTTACACGAACACCACCTTAGCAGGAGGCCTCAGCCATAACCTCAAACCATGGGAGAACAGAATCGATTTTTGAGAAGGGCGCACGATAAACGCGTTTTTCTGGTACTCATATCGACAAATTCGCCCTGTGAAAAAACGATACACGGTGTTGGTGTTTTGATTTATTTGGGCGTTCAGGGTTGCCAAGTGCATTGATATTTGGAAAATGATTATATTTTTTAAATGCATTGTTATTGCATTGTTATTGAAAAACCTTTTCATTAGTACTGAGAATTTGCAATATTCCCGTAGATTTCTAGAAAAAAATGAAATGCAATTAAATGCGTAGAAATTGATTGCAACATTTGTCCGAATGGAATAACAGCTGCCTGTATCGCACACTTAAACAATGTAGCGAATTATGTGGATTTGTTTATAATAATCAGAGCATGCAGGAGATTATTTTCAAAGTCAACATAGACGGGCTTTCATTAAATTACTTTTTTTTTTGTAACAGTTAATGATTTGGCATTCGTTTAGAATATAGAAACAAATTTTGAATCTATCAAGCAGTATATGAAAACATTTTTCAGATGTTTTAAATTCATTAGAAAAATATGGCTTATCTTCATCGATATTGGGACGCCTCATAATGAATTCAAATGTTTAGCTGTTGACATTTAAAAAATTTAATCAATTCAGAAATATTATAATTAGATGAAATCAAACAAATACTGATTTTAGTAACGCACCTAGCAACACTGGTGAGGCCGCCAGCAAATCAAAGTTTGAGGTTTTGGCTGAGGCCAATTTTTCGCCAATACTATCGTCCGTATATACCCTTATAGTCGTTATTACCATACTAGCTGATTTTACCCGGCCTTGCTCGGGTTCACATAAAATGTAAATCAAAATGAATCGTTTGACTTTTCGAAATTTTGGAATTTTTATATTCACCATTATAAAAAATTTGGCCCAAGTTTTGCCATGTTAGTTAAGTTAGTCTTTTTAAAGTTTTTATTGAGAATATTCATTTATAGTTATAAGATTTAAGTAAGTGGAAATTCAAGAAAAATCCTGGTATGCTAACTCATCTTTTCATGAAAAACATTTTTTACAACCATCTTTTCTTAGGAAGATTGAATAGATTTGGCCTAATAGTTTTATCTTCAAAAGATCAAACTGCTTTTTTTATCTTTTCCATCCCCTATCTAATGAAAATATCAGTTGAAGATTATCCCACTTTTCAATATGGATGATCTCCCTGTAAAATGGTTTATTTAAGTTTCATTTACTAAGAATTAAAAAAAACCTCCGAACTTTATTGAAGCATGTTGAAAACTTGCTTTGCATGTTTTCAATTGCATGTGTGAATATTTTCGGTTTTCAATTTCGCACTGTTTTATTATTAGTTTACCTTAAATGTTGAAAATTCTACTAATAGCTAGTAGTTATCGAAAACAAATTATCTAGAAAACACCATTTTTATATTATGAAAAAGTTTTTTTTAGTTCTGTTTTTTTTTCATGGGCACAAACATCCCATTAATGGATGGTAGAATCGACCACATTGGTCATCAATGATAACTCAAAAGTAAGAAATTGGTCAGTGAAATAGAATTGTATAAAATTCAAAACCTCAAATTTTATTATCTAATCAATTTTCTAATCCCCTATTAAAATCTCCTATTAAAATCCCTATTAAAATCCCAATTGAAGCGTTAAAATCGCAGCCTTGAGTTTATAACTCTGATTCTAAAAAAAATATTCTTTCTCTATGAGGAATTCCAAAAATATAAAAATGGTTGACCCTTAAAGCTCCCCAGCGGCGGTAAAGAGCACTTTAAAAGTCAATATATTCCTAACAGGCTAGTTGTATTTTTCAATCAAAATCTAGGCTTATAATTGTATCCAAATATCTCGTACCGGTAGCACGTGCTTTGAACAGTAGAAGGTACAAAAACACCCGCCTAAATTGTCACTTCCAAATTTTTAATGCTCAGCAAGCTTTGCTATCCAGTACATGTGAGCTCTGGATGGTCGTTGTTTCTAATACCCGGCCCATGGTGATGGTGAAAATAATCCCGCCAACGAAACGAACGGAAACGAAAATCGGTTCGCAAAATGGGTGCCATGACTTTTGATTCGTGGGAATAAAACCGTTGTTGTATGGACGACCCCCTTCAAAAGGGGTCATCCGAAAATCTAAAAACATTTTTCATCATTCCTGGTCCTAATGAGCACCCATGCCAAATTTCAGCTCTCTAGCTCTCAAGGCGGCTGAGCCTATTGAAGACAAACATACAAACGAACAAACAAACGGAAATTACTTTTTATATATATATATAGATATAGATTTATGGCATTCGCGGCTTGATCAACGTTGCAGTTGGCGGATCGTTATTGAAAAACTTATCCGGTACAACTGTGTTCGATGTTTACTCTTGGGCTCGAACTCGCAGACATCGGCTCAGGAGACAACAGACTTGCCAACTGAGCTATATCACAAGCCAGAAATACTCTTACTTACGCTTTAAAGTGAGCTTTCAAGATTGCCTGGATTTATAAATTTTATTCACAACAAAGCCCGCGAAAACTTACTATTTAAAAGCATTTAAAATGTTTTCCTTCACTTTCTTCACTTATTCACATTTCTGTAAATTTTCTGTCAAAAATGGATAATTTCTGTATTTTTTGAAATTTGAACAAATCTAAGAAAAAGTTAATCAATCCTCCGTAGAAGCCGTTTATTTTTTAAATGAGGACAAAATACTTTCTTATCAGAATTCGCCGGAAGCTAACGAAATATTTTCCTTATTCAATTCATGAGAAAAAGTGATGTATTATTTATTGTAGGGTATGTAATCCGGATTCCCTGGATTGACATTGGACATTCCCAGGTTTTCAAAGCAAAATGGACATATAAAGCAAACTAAGGTCTGAATTAGGCTCAACTATTCTGTGATTATTTTATCCTAAATGTTTTTTTTAATTCGAAAAGAAATTTGAACGCCACTGACGTGTTCCTAGAAAAAATGAAAATTAAAGTGGTTTTAGTCATTTTATTATACTTCAATTATCACTGAATTCTGCAGAGATTTGTACGGATTTTATGATGAAAAAATCGAGATCAAATGCCCAGATATTTTCAAGTATTGTAAATTTTGTTGCAAATTTATTCTGCAAAAACAATGCTGGAAAAATTGTACCATTCCGTACTCTAGAAGCCAAACTATTCGAGAGACATGGCCGTTGGAACGGGGGGGGGGGGGGGGGGGGGATCTATTTTGGGGTTAAACCCCCCATTGAAGGTCCCTTAAAAGCAAGCGACTACTTTTCTACAATCACATTTTGTTATTTTTTTTATCAAAATTTTAATAATTCAGCTACAATTTTCCAAAATTTTCTCACTTATCGGTAGTAGTTCATTTCTGAATACGAAATTTTAAATAATTTTGGTTCCTTATCATCGAAATTGTATTATTATTATTTTTTTTCATATTACCGATTAAGTATCCGGTTTAGGATTTTTGATTTTCGGTTCGAACTATCATCAAAAATTGAATTGTCGTTCGTTTACTTCGAAATTTGATTCATAATTTTCGAAACTCATACGCATTTTTGAAATTTAGTTATTATTTTTCCAAATAATAAAAACAAACTTAGAAATCACGCTGAGTCGTTGTTTCATATTCAGATTCGAAGTTCAGGAACTTTATTCTCATGCAGAATTCAAATATAACAAACCTTTAAAATGGCGATACAGGTTTATCATTTGAAATTTTTCTTTTTACAAATATTTGCAAGCCGGCTGAAAATGACTGAAATAAAGTTGAGTTTGAGTTCATTTGGCAAGTTTTGTCTTATGAAAAACTTATTTTAAAAAAAACCATCCACAGGAATTGGTTTTTAATGAAAAGTAATTTATGTTAAAGAAACACGTATCTTCTCTTGAAGGAATCGCAGGGAATTCCATATGTTTTGGCGTATTGTTTAACATGATTAATATTGCAGTTTTTACGAGAATCAAATTTCAAACTTTAACTTGTAACAAGGATCGAGTTTGCATAAATCTTATTTGAGCCGCAAAATTTTATTTAATATGTTATAATATTTTTTTTTAAGGCATTTCGGCGAGATGAACTCTAGTAGAATGAAATCGAAAGATAGGAAATGATAGGTGGATAGTAAAGCTAGGGCGCTTTGGAGAAGAAACATTGAAAGGTGGTTTTGAAAATGTAAGTCTAGGGCATGTGGGAGAAAGCTCAAACTAATCGGTTGAATCTTTGCTCGGCAACGGTTAATTCTGTATGGGAGGCGAAGCAATCGCAGCTCGCATACAGAATAAACCCGATGGATTAGATGTGTACCAACACACGTAATCGAGCAAAAATTCAACCGACCAGCGACTTACTGAACAATCTCAAAGCTTTCTCCCACATGCCCTAGACTTACATTTTCAAAACCACCTTTCAATGTTTATTCTCCAAAGCGCCCTAGCTTTACTATCCACCTATCATTTCCTATCTTTCGATTTCATTCTACTAGAGTTCATCTCGCCGAAATGCCATTAAAAAAAATATTATAACATAGTTATGACGGCGATAAAAATCTGAAAACAAAATTTCAATATTTAACTTTTACTTTTGAAAATTAGATGTTAAAAAGAAATTATTTGGAAATTTAAAGCTTTTTAAAAAATAAATAATAAAAAAATTGAGAAAAGAATTTAAGGGAATTTTGATGAAAATATTCTAATTTTGTACGGATTCATTCACATTTTTTTTTGGAAAATCAAACAAAAAATTAAAATGGCATCATTAAAATTTTAAGTTTTGTCGCAAAAAAAACGAAATCTGTTAAGCAAGATCTATTAAAATAAACATAAACGATTTTTCGGAAGCTTAAAAACCGATTCAAAATCTGATTATATTTTTCGAAGGTAAAATAATGATTCAAATGTTTATTTTAAATTAATTTTTATGGAATAGTTTCATATTTTCCCGGATAATGCCCGCCCAGACAACCAGAAGTCGTATTTTCTTTTACAGATTACATCGTATAGAATGTTATTTATACTCATTTTCGTATATCTGCACCTACAATGTGCGGTCCATGCATATTCTTTATCGTATTTAAAAGCATTGCATGATTTTATTACGACAAGAAGAGAGACTCGTATTTATGTACATATGAATTCGACCTTTGTGTATGACAATTCGCAAAAAATCCGTGAAACAACCGATATACGGTGATCAGCCGTGACTGAGAGATTTTGTCGTGTCATGCATAAAATAATTCGAAATAAAAAACGTATATAACTGCATTGATTCGTAATAATGTGCATGCAGTCGTATACCTTTGCAAATTAATTCGCATGACTGATTTTCGTAAAACATATTTGCTGGCAATCGTAAAAGAATACAAAAAAGTTCAATAAAATCGTTTATGATAATGGGACATCGATGATTGGAATCGAATTAAAGGAGGCTTCAAAATGTTGGTCTATTTTTAGATCATCGATGACGCGTTTTACGATTTGAAAGATTTAAGTTATAGAAATATATGATTTGCTTTTGGTTTAATGTCTTTGAAGCAAATCCCCTTGAATTTATATATTCCAGATGGCGTCGAGGAACCATCATGAGCTGCAGATCGTATGGTCAGGGGATCAAGTCCAGGTACTAACAATAAAATCAGCAATCAGGCAAATAATAAATTTGTACGATATAAACTTGTAATTGACAGCAAAATACGAAATAATCTTATTTTTATTATTTTTATGGTTGAATAAACAGATTGGTTTAAAGTATAAAAAAAAAAAATCTTATTTTTATTCAACTGACGGAAAATGAGAGCTCTGCACTCAAGTCGCAAAAGACGACCAAATAAGTCGTCAAACTTTCCATATTGTTACGAAAAATGTCGTATATTACAACCTCAATCATCTATATGATGATGTAAATTGTCAAAGTTTATTCCAAAAAGAATCAGGGTAGTCGTAAATGATGCGCATGACAAGTCATGCAAATCGTAATTTAATACAATCCAAATCAAGAATATGTTTGCTAATGTACCTATATGGCCTCCAAAATGGTACGTATATACTGGTTTTGCTACATTATATACGATATGTTTACAGGTATATTTGCATGTATATTTGCGTTGCAAATTCGAAATACCCACCAAATGGTTGTCTGGGCGGATTTTTAATTGAAAATTTGAGAATAGAATGCCTGAATTTGGCCAGGTTTTATATAAAATAGACCGGATTTGCCCGACACGGATACGTGCGGGTGAATTTCTGGCAATCTTAAGCTAAGTTCACCATATTTTGATGTAAATTTTAAAATTTTAACCATCGATAAAAGTACGTTTCCTATTTTGTTAATAAGGGTTTCTTAACACAAATCCTTATCATCACTTCAAAAAAATTAAGGATGTATTTTCCAAAGTTTCTATGTAAAACAAAAAACAATTAATGTGAAAGACCTTGAAAATTAATAATCAAATGGTATTTAAAATAAATGTTATTAATTTTTTTATATTCATGCACTGTTTGACAAAAAATGTCATAGAAAATATCAATATCGAATTTTAAACCTCAGGCTTATTGGCATGTCACAGTACGCACAACTAACCATGAAATCGGCGAAATTACGAAAATTTATCGTTCTTAAGCGACCAAAATGCCTGTTCGCAGAAAAAAACATCCAAAGATGGAATGATTTTTTTTTTTCAACTGAACAAAACATCAAATCAACAACAAATCCTTCAAAAAAAATAACTTTTTTCCTTTTGGCTGTTACGGGTGATTTTGGCTCAGACCTTCAACGATGCAGGTATAGCCTGGTAGCCCTCAGTACTTCGGCATTAGCTCGTGATTTTTCTGGCAACCAAAATCTGTCGTGAAGAGTTTATCGGAAAAATTCTCTGCCAACACATCCCTCACTGGAACGTCAGGTTTCTCTCGGTTTCGAAGGGAGTCTATTTTATTCGCTCTTTTTACCAGTTCTTGTTTTTATTGCACTGGTATTAAAATCTTAGGAGTTGGTAGACCTTGGTCTGAAGTTCATCTTCCAAGATCCGATGGCGACTTCAATCTGGTTTATTCAAATATTCTGTAATTTAGTGGTACTACGTGCAAACATTCGCTCAAGGAGTTTCTTGATGTTCTCTACTGTAACTTGACGACCCATGTTGTTTTTCCAACCTCCAGGTATCTTCCAATGCAAAGCGAAAAAAAAAGAAAAATTGCACAAACGTTCATTAACCCTCATCCGCATTAGATTTCATTACCCTAATCAGCACTAGGAGTGTCAATTTGACACCACAAGCTCAAATCGTTATAACTTTTGGCGTGTTAAATCAATTAAAACAAAACTTACATCAAAATAAACCTTGTAATGTCAGTAAAATATGTTTAGAACATTATATACAGCTAAAGTTACAAGTTTTCTCGTTATTCAGCATGAAAGAAAAAAAATCCGAAAAAACATGCCTCACGAAAACTGCTGTAGTTCATATGTTACACGTCCAAAAAAATATTTGCCTTATGCATATGAAAGCTGAAGTTAATGCCTACATCATGAAGACAAGAAATATTTTTTTAAATTTTTTTTAATGAAATGGTCACAAAAAGTTAAAAAAAGTGGTCTAAAAAACCTACCTTACCGCTTTACCGTTTCGAAATTATAAATATCTTACAAAAACCGTCATAAGGTCTTCCACCTCTTCAATTTTCTCGCAAATGACCATTAGTACAATTTGGTCCACAAATCCCATTATTTACAGGAACATCGTCTCCCTTCGATGAGTTTTATAGTCGAGTTTAATGTAGCTTCCTTAATCCATAGTAACACAACCCGATTTTTTGGTCAGAAGTTTGTCGCAGAGTCTCCGAGTTTGTCGTAGGTTTCACGGATTTAGCGTGTTTGGTACTCCTTTTTGACTGCTTCTGCTTCCGATGGGTCTGAAGTCCAATTCTCTCTTTGGTCCGTATAACGTTAGTCGATGAAGTACCTGGTTTCTTATGCAAATCCCGTACTGATGCCGCATGTAGTAATCTTTATTTTCTTGTCCATTGTAAGGTCAGCAGGGCCAGGTTTCCTATCGCGTCTCGGAGAACCTTTCTCAACGCGATTTGAACTGAACCGATACTTACACCTTTTTCCTTAGCTAGTTTTCTAATTGAAAGACTACTCACAATCCGATTTCTTTGCTCGAAAGTAATGCCGCGCATTTTCAGATTTCTTCGCGAAAAAAGATAAAAAATGACAAAATTTTCTGCACTTGGATGAAAACAACAGTACGCAGCCGAAATTTGGCTCAACACAAAACGATTTTTGAAATGACGGTTATTTAATAGTGCATTTATTATCATCGGATTAGTCCATATGATAGTTCAGATTAGAAGAGGTGAATATTACAAATGATTATTTGCTTAGCCATGCATTATTAAAGCATAGTGAGCGAGTACCTATGACTGGCTACTTCCTAGCTATGCTTTTTGCTCTAAGCCTGTTTACAATCAAAACATTCAGAATTCAGTTTCAAGCCATGAGTAATTTTAGCAACAAAAAAACCAAAACATAAATCATTGCTAATGTTGATGGGGCCGATTGGAAACGAATTTAATAGCGTTTTAACGCGTACAATTAACAAGCAAGGCAAATGTTTCAAAGCACCAAAAACGATTCCGCTGAAAGTCGTAACAGAACTTCAAATGTTTCCCGCCGATCGTAAAAATTATTAACAAAATACACACCGCGTTCGTTTCAGATCCCGGGAGATTAGCGCGGGAGCTCAGCAAATCAAATCCCACCCAGCAAACATTTCGGTGCAGCAGCAACCAAAACAAAATCAAACAAACCCGGGCAATTTGTGTCAATGGAGAAAAAATTAAATATAAATTTCAATTTTCCGATTCCGGAGCTCGGGAAAATGTACAACAAGACGGGAGAGAAAAATGGAAATTCGAATGCCGGTGAACGAAAAACCTCTCAATCATTAAACCCGGGAACTGGTGGAAAAATTACTGGCCTCCTCCCGAAAATTTTTATTTATTGACTTTAACCGCAACTCGAGGAAGGACGGTGGCGTCGGAGGAAAAATAAAAATGGAAATCAAAAACAGACCCACACGGCGACGAGGCGCAACGCTACGAAACTTGCTTAGCTCAGCTGAGCTGGTAGTTTAATTTAGTTAAGCAATATTCTCTCTCTGGTTGAATGAGTGAATGAATGTAATTTTCCCTCCATTTGCTAACGAAATCATTAGTCTAGACATTTTCTGGGTTTGGCGGTTCAGAAAATTCGTCCGCTGTTGGTAATTGAATAGAACAATTCAAATGATGCAGTGTTATGGTTGTTTCGAATTACGGAAGCATATGTGCATGAGGTTTGTGGTGAGATCAACCGAATCGTTGAATTAAGAAAATTACTAGTTTGTATGTAGAGGTTTGACAAATGATGGCGAATGAGAACTTTAACCATTGTTAAAAAAATCGAAATTTAAGATCGTCCAATTTAAAAAAAAATGTTCTAGATGACATCAAGGAAATTTAAGAACTCAATTGTTTGATTGCTAGATCCGGAAAATTTTGAACATTTTTACAATAACAACTTTTTTGACAATTTTGACAATTTCGACAATTTTGACCATTTGGACAATTTTGACAGTTTTGACAATTTTAACAATTTTGACGAATTGGACAATTTTGACAATTTTCACAAATTCGACAATTTTGACAATTTTGACATTTTAACAATGGTGATAATTTTGACAATTTTGACAATTTTGACAATTTTGACAATTTTGACAATTTTGACAATTTTGACAATTTTGACAATTTTGACAATTTTGACAATTTTGACAATTTTGACAATTTTGACAATTTTGACAATTTTGACAATTTTGACAATTTTGACAATTTTGACAATTTTGTCAAATTTGACAATTTTAATAAACTTGACAATTTTGACAATTTCAACAGTTTTGACAATTTTGACAATTTTGACAATTTTGACAATTTTGACATTTTGACAATTTTGACAATTTTGACAATGTTTTTGATTTTTATGCTGAGAGAACCTGATAACAATTTATTTGGTGATCTTCAAATGTCCAGTAGATAAGAAGAAGCAACGAATCGACCCTCAAGTTTTCCGGGAAAACTACCAGCCAACCTGTTCGAGAAAAGTCTTTGCTTCCTGGGGAATTTCTCTGGAAAATTCTCACTTGTCCTTCAGTGGAATGGAAGCAACAATTTGCGGTTGTAATCTGCCCCGATGCAGAAATCCGAAACCATGAAATTCTTTCATTAAAATTCAGCTTCATATTTCCTCTGGCAGTCGTCGTCTTTCTCGTTGTTGGCCAGCCGCTCCGATAGCATTAGCTCAGATTACCACAATATTTAGCAGCCCATAAATCGCGCCTCATCCACTGGGGCTGTTTTCATTTTAACACCGTCGTTTTTACTGAGTCGTTCGTCGCTAAGCTGAGTGTTTTTCTGTTGTTTGCAGGGCCATGTTCATTAGCTTTCCGGAATTTACATCCATCTTGCTTTCGGTTTTTTTACTTCACTTCTGTTAGGCAAAACGCAGCCGGAAAGAATTTTTCGTTTCATGTCTGCTTTCAGCAGACAGACACTGAAATTTGTTTCGTATCTCGTTTTCCTTTTCACATTTCTCAACTGTAACTTGTAGCAATTTTTCCTCCCCGCCGGCCGTCATCGTCGTTGAGTAAGCAAATGAATTGAAATTCAATCCCACCCACTAGCGATGCGATGTGAACGAACGAAATTGGGTGAATTGAGCAAAAAAAAAGGAAAATCATTAGAAGCACATCCGCTTTTTGCTCGGTTTAATTTTCAGCTTAACACACAAACAAACAACAATCACCTGGCTGCCTGGGGATGGCCGTGGAAAATAAAGAAAAACGTGACACCTACCCATTTGTTTTGCCTCCATTTTTCTGCTTTCTGTTGCTTTCTTTCATCCCAAGGCACGTCCAAGCTTCCAAAATTAGACCGTGATGATCCGCAGGAAACGATCAATTCTAGAATAGTCGGCAGCACAAGATAGAAAACCAAAAAAATAAAGGAAAAAATGTTGTAATACACCTCCCACCACCCACATGGCTCTGGAAGACAATGGCCATATGCTGAGCTGTCGATGCCATTTCGTTTCTAAACAAACTTTAAATTTTACTCTATAGAGCCGTCATGAGACGACCACGGCCGGCAGCGTATAGCTTATTTACGAACTCAATTTAAGACCGACCCGCGTGGGGCGGGATGAGCTCATAAACATTTTCCGGAATGGTTATTAGAGAGTAAATTTTCCATTATCACAACATGTGTTTGCGGGCGGGTGGTGAGTTCAAGTTGAAAATAAAAAATGAATAAATCGAACCCGGGAGCTGCCGATTATTTTGGTAACGCATTTACTAAAGCAAATAAATTTCCCATTTGTTGACTCCAATAATGTTTTTTCGCAAAACAAACAGTCGAGAGTAGTTACAGCTCTGGAGGAAAGTTACTGACAATTTATTTTGTTTTTTTTTTAACTTTTTTTTCAGATTATAATGTCCGAGAAAGACAAAATCAAACTGGTCTCGACCGAGAAGCGGAAAGCTGACGAAAGTGAACCGGCCAAGGATCTCAAAAAGGTAAGTTTTGAAGTTTTTATCACTTTTTGAACCTATACAAAATTTATAGGTGTGTACTTTTTTAGTTTATTTTCACTAAATGTTTACTTTTCTCTACAAAAATAATATAGACATATGTACATTAGACTGCCCCAAATGACCCGACTTTTGAAAAAGTTATACGCTGCAGGCTAAAATTGATCCTGAGTCTAGTACAAGATCTCATGCCAAATTTGGGCCAGATCGGACCACGGGAAGGGGTCGCTCAACGGGCCTGAAGTTTGTATGGGATTTTGAGACATTTTGTTCGAGAGGAACATGAAAAACCAGTTTTTCGTCAATAACTTTTGTTTCCTTTGACCGATTTCTTTCAAAAACGGGTTTTCTTAAAGCCTAAATTATGACAAATATTTTATCCGAAGGTTTCATTTCAAATAAAGTTAAGATAAAAAAGTTATTAGGCTTCAAAAATTGGCTAACTTTTTTAAGGGTGATATTCATCACTGATTTTATGAGGCGACTAAATGTCCGACCAGAACACTCAATGTGAAATACATGCCGTTTTTTCAAATAATTACTGATTTTAACCATTGTTATTGCGCTCGATTGCAATTTTTGATGTTTTTCTAATATTTGAGTTTGGATGATATTCACTTGATAGTTCAAAAAAGCAAGGGCGGAAAAATGCTTGACAATTTAAAAGAAAAATTGCATAACCACAGGGGCTTAAGAGCATGACTGGACGAATTATCATTTAATTGGAATCATAAAGCGTTGGTACATGTGTTTTTCGATCTAAATAAATTGTTGGCAGTTGAGTCGCCCAGAGGTGGAAATATGTACAATAGACTGCCCCAAATTTGTATGGGAAGTTCAAAACCTGTGAAATGTTATGCGCTGCAGGCTAAAATTGATCCTAGTCCTAGTACAAGATCTCATGCCAAATTTGGGCCAGCTCGGATCACGGGAAGGGGTCGCTCAACGAGCTTGAAGTTTGTATGGGATTTCGAGACATTTTGCTTGGAAGAAACATGAAAAACCTGTTTTTCATCAATAAATTTGGTTCTCGTTGGCCGATTTCTTTTATAAACGGTTTTTCTTAAAGGATGGTATTAATCACTGTCAATGAGTTTGGGCGGTCGAACATATTGACGCCTCATTAACAGTAATGAATACCACCGTAAAAAAAGTTAGCCCATTTTTGAAGCCTAACAACTTTTTTATCTTAACTCTTATCGAAATGCAGTCTTTGGATGAATATTGATCATAACTTAGGCTTTTAGAAAAATTGTTTTTGAAAGAAATCGGCCGACGGGAACCAAAGTTATTGATGAAAAACTGTTTTTTTTATTGGCATCACAAATCGTCCAGTCATGTTCCTAAGCCCCTGTAGTTATGCAATTTTTCTTTTAAATGGTCAAGCATTTTTCCGCCCTTACTTCTTTGAACTATCAAGTGAATATCATCCAAACTCAAATATTAGAAAAATATCAAAAATTGTAATCGAGCGCAACAACAATGGTTAAAATAAGTCATTATTTGACGAAACGGCATGTATTTCACATTGAGTGTTCTGGTCGGACATTTAGTCGCCTCATAAAAACAGTGATGAATATCACCCTTAAAAAAGTTAGCCAATTTTTGAAGCCTAATAACTTTTTTATCTTAACTTTATTTGAAATGAAACCTTCGAAAAAAATATTTGTCATAATTTAGGCTTTAAGAAAACCTGTTTTTGAAAGAAATCGGTCGAAGGAGACAAAAGTTATTGACGAAAAACTGGTTTTTCATGTTCCTCTCGAACAAAACGTCTCAAAATCCCATACAAACTTCAGGCTCGTTAAGCGACCCCTTCCCGTGGTCCGATCTGGCCCAAATTTGGCATGAGATCTTGTACTAGACCCAGGATCAATTTTAGCCTGCAGCGTATGACATTTTACAGGTTTTAAATTTCCCATACAAATTTGAGGCAGTCTAATGTACATTCTAGAGGAAGCAGAGTGTCTGTATTTCATATATTTTTTTTTTGGAAAAATCTGTATCTCTGAAATTTTATTGATTTTTTAACTATCCCATGCTTATAAATTGAACATTTTTTTATAGAAACCATTTATTAAAATTTTTTTAATGTCAACAAAAAACTGAGCTTATTTTTATAAACCGGGTTTTAATCTTAATCCTATCTTAGAGAAAGCTCAAGTGTTTATATTATAACTTTTTAAATCAACAAAACCTCATTTCAATCAACCAAATGTATTTTTTGCAAAACTTCAAGATTAAAACTATAAAATGAAAGTTAAAAATTTTGTTTTTTTTTATTTCTGATTAAAGTTTCATGTGAAAAATGCAATAACTCTATAGGAGGCTTGCGATATAACTCAGTTGGCAAATCATTTGCCTTCTGAGAAGAGGTCTGCAAATTTGAGCCCAAGAGAAAACATCGAACACAGTTGTACCGGATAACTTTCCCAATTACTGTGATAAACAATATCTATAGTGCTTCAACATTAAATAGAGAATTAAGTTACTTTAAAAGGCAGCAAATGAATTTAATTTTTCATTTTTAAATTATCCGATATTGAATTGCTCATCAGATTACCTTAGTTATAACTCAAAACTTTGTTTATATATTTCTTCATCCAGGAGTTGAATGTGATAAAAATTCAAATATGTTAAGAAATCTCCGATTAAATTCACTTGTTCTGGAATCTATTTCCGCGTTATTTTTAAATAATGTTCCTCCTTTTTTTGTTTTCTAAATTTTATCATGACGGGGGATCCCATTTTCAACATAAACTTTCAATCAGAAGCTCATTAAGATGGTTAATTTCAAAAGATAAATCTCATCATATGGAAAAAAAATCTGGATCTGGAAAAAAAACGTAAAATTTATACAAAATTTATACAGTACATACACATGTTTGTATATTCAAATTTTGGAATATAATAAAACTTTAAGAAAAATAAAACAGAGCGAACTTATAACTTTCAAATACCAGAGGCGTATAGGTTAAAAAAGGTTTAAAAATCAATTTTAGTATGAACCTGAAACTGCCAAGTCAAAATAAGATTCATAATTGAAATTTAGCACAAAAACATTTAATAAAAAAAAACAATTCGGAAAAAGCAATTCCAACTGTTAAATGAAAAAATAACATGCACTGAGTTAAATGAAAAAATAACATGCACAATAGACTGAGTCGATTCGGGATCTTTTTTTAATTTTTCAAACCCTGGGGTCTGAAAAGCTTCGTCTTGGTCCAGAACTCATCCATGATTTTTTGCAGAATTTTTAAGTAACGTTTACATGAGTAAATTTGAACTTTTAGGTTTGTATGGGAAAATTGAATATTTTGTACTGAAAAACCAACATCATTTTTGTTTCTTCTGTGGAACCAAGGCAGTTGATGGTTTTCGAATCAATTTATAAGTTCTTGAAAGGAAATTTTCCGCTGAACAACTTTGTTGAAGATCGTAACTTCGTATCTTGTTAGGCAAAAAAAATTATAAGCTGTTTAACAGGGCAATGTCTTTTCGCAATGATAAACAATAAATTCAATTGACATCACTGCTGGAGCCTCGCGAAGTATTGCATGAAAAGTAGTCATGCAATACTTTGCTAGGCACCCTGCAGCGATGTCAATTGAATTTAATGTTTATCATTGCGAAAAGACATTCCCCTGTTTTACAGTTAAAAACTTTTTTTTCTAATAGAATATGAAGTTACGGTCTTCGACAAAGTTGTTAAGCGGTAAATTTCCTTTCAAGAATTTACAAATTGGCACAGAAACCATAAGCAGGCTCGGTTCCACAGAAGAAACAAAAGTCATGTTGATTTTTCAGTACAAAATATTCAATTTTCCCATACAATCTTTAAAGTTCAAATGTACTCATGTAAAGGTTAGTTAAAAATTCTGCAAAAAAATCATGGATGAGTTTCGGACCAAGACAAAGCTTTTTAGACTCCAGGATTTGAGAAATTCAAAAATGACCCCAAATCAATTCAGTCTAATGCACAATTCAGATTTTAAATAAAAAATGATAAATATTCAAAATTCGAATATTTTAGAAGATATGAGGTTCTCAGAGCCAAAACGGTATAAGCTCAAAAGTCATGGTTCTTCTGATTCAAGGATCGCTAAAAGAATGAAAAAAAATTATATCGGGAGTTTATTTGGTTCTTAGATTGCTCGAAACTCATCCACATTATAGAATAAAGCAATTCTTAGCAAAAGTTTGAAATTTGTGACACTTTCTTTTGCAAAGTTTCACATCATAACGTTGCGCATCTTTTGAATTCAATGTTGATTGAAAATCTTAATCCAAAGTTAACTTTGGATTAAATATTCATAGTACTGCGTTATTTAAAAAATCATACATACAAATTGAGGGTCAAATACAGTCCAAATAACTTTTTAGTTTCAAATTTACATTAAAAAAAATTAAAAAATATTAGAGACACATTTTTGTCACTTTTTCAAGATCTGAAAATGTTATTAGGAAAAAATGTCAAAAAATTTGCCTTTTCCATAAATTGAACCAGTGCGACCTCTAAACATCATTTTTCTAAGTCGTCGGCTTACAAAAGTTTGTTTTTACACCCTTAGCAATCATTTGAAGGTTGAGCCCCCTGAATCCCAGATATAGTGCAATTTTGGGCCACCCTTATGAATAATCTGTATGTATGTATGTATGTATGTATCCACCTTGGGTTTGCGGCAGCGCCGCAGTTATGGCCAAGAAAATAACCCGCGCGTCCATCTTGGTTACCACCCAAAACAACCATAGCCACCCAATGAGACTACCAAGGGAATAGAATCGTAAGCAGAGGCACTTACGGTATCCAGGGTTATTAGGGTAAAAAGTCTCGAGCAACTATAACTGTATTGTTGACTAACCGAGAAAGCATGCAAATTATAATCCCGCCGCCAAGGCTTCCGAAAAAAGAGTGCGTCCTTATTTTACAAAAAGTAATCAAATACTATCTTTTTCTCAGCCATGCCAAATTCCCTTGACATAAATTGAGAAACGTCCAGTATTCGAAACGGGTAACGAGCACATACCGCTACCTGTTCCTTTTGCAAAAGAAGGATACCCTGATGCCCCTAACCCATTCGTTTGATGGAATAAAGATGTATATAAAATAAAATATTATAATGAAATATAATAGAACAATATTATAATATGAATAAAGTTATATAATGGAAAATAATATAACATATGATAGTTACAAATGTAATATAATATAGCATAGAATAATGAATGATAATCAAAAAAAATAAAACAGAATCCATAGAAAATATGTGTCTGCAGCTGCAAATTCTTCGAAAAATTATTTTTTATTAATGAATTGCAATTAAGTAAGTGAATACCTTTTTGAATTGAAGAACTCCAAACAACTGTGCTAAGAACAAACAGCTAGAGAATATCCTAATTCAGATTCTACAGATAACACAATTTAAATAATGTAGAAAATAATTTAAAAATAAGCAATTCACACTATGATGACTGGAAACTGAAAATGCAAATGAATGAAATAATGAATAATGAAGGTATAAAGCTGTAAAAAATAAAGCCTTATAATTTGGAAAAATAAACACTGATTGATGAAACATAACGATACGGCACAACCTGGGAAAACAATATATTGAAAATGATTATAAAAGGACAGCCATACAAAAAAAACAAATCAATATTAGTTATTAGATTATATAAGTGAGATAACATTTTGAATTATAATAAATTAGTATGTAATATATTAAACAGAAAGTAACTCGTTACTAACGAGCATCTTAATGAAAAGACAAAACTACAATAAAATACGACAAAAAAAATTGAATTGAATACATCAATTGTAATTTTGTTGGTTATTTTTTCCTATAATCTCTGTAATCGATGTAATAGTAAATTTAAAAATATAGTTACCTGCAATAAATTTAAATTATTTTAATGTGTTATTATTTTCAAAGCAGCAATATAGGGTAAACAATCATAAACACAAAACGATTGATTTTAGTAGCATTGATCACGTAAATTACGATTAGAATGTGTAAAGTTATTAACCATAAGTATCATGAGCCTACAAGTCATAATCACCTTATCAAAATCGGAAGTAATGGACCAATTTTAAAACAAATTTTAGAGGAATCCTTCATATTTAAAGAACGATTAAGGAAAAAAATAAAAAGCTATAAATGTGAAATATTACAAACAAACTGATCTTCAAAATCACATTAATCAAATATAATATGAAAATTTCACAATAAAAGGAACCGATAAATTTTATTTTATTTTCTGTACAGATAAACATTATGTGTTAAAAATGAAAATATTAAAAATGATTAAATGATGATTGAATGAGCTGGATTACGAATTTTGCAATGAATATCCGAATTTTTTCTGAAAAAGTTGTTAAAAATATTTCACTTGTAATTTCGTTGGTTATTTTTTCCTATAATTTGTGTAATTTTAAGATAAATTAATAAATATTATAAATCAATGTTTGGTAGTATAAGGTAGCAACACAACATTAATGAAATTATAATATAAATACTATTTTCCATGGATTCGTAATGATTAAAAAAGGGCACAGAATGCAAAACTGAAAGCAAAATAACATAAACCAAGTACAAAATAAAGATAAAATAAATAAGTCAAGACTATTGTTGATTGAAGAAAAAGTGAATAACCAATTTTCCTGAAAATATGGTGATTTAAAACATGTCAAACCTACCATATGATAACAATTATTGTTATGAGATAAAACGAATGACGAGCAGCGAATTGTTGGACGATTTTTGTTTCTGGTGAAAGCTGAAAAGGAATGTTAAATTGTAGGTTTAAATTCAATTCAAGCGTGATGAAGGTAAACTTGGCACTTAAAGTAAAAAATAATCACCCTGAAAGTCAATAATTTAAAAAAAACTTAAATGGCTGTTGTTCTTCTCGAAACTCTTGAAATATTTCTGTAATAAATACGGGTAAACATGGTGATCAATTGTGAAACATAAAAATATAAAATAATAAACGCTTTTATATAATTGTGACTTTACAAAAGAAAATGACCATCTGTAAAGAATAATTGCTGATTAGGTATTCGATTTTTCGATTACTGTGACCCGATCTGTAACCAAAAATAAATCACATCGATAAATTAGAAATAAACATACAACCAGAAACCTAGAGTTGGTAGAAATATGTAAAAATTAAGGTACAAGTACAAAATATGTTATTGAGAAATCGGAACAATCTCACCAAGTTTAAGCAGGCGACTCC
The DNA here is from genome assembly GCF_029784155.1 of Uranotaenia lowii. NCBI lineage: Eukaryota > Metazoa > Arthropoda > Insecta > Diptera > Culicidae > Uranotaenia > Uranotaenia lowii. The sequence continues at coordinate 74,219,547 of NC_073692.1, forward strand.
TGTGCATTTCAGATACGACAGGCAATTCTATTTGATGACCAATAAGTGCATTTTTACTTCCAGACCGAGTGAACCCACTCTTCTTCGGCACTGTTGCAGGTTCTTGCAGCTGTTTTCCTACATAGCACTCATTTATTCTTGAATAACCTGATGTACCTGAGCGTTTTCGTTGAGAACCTTGAGAACAGACTACACGCACACATATCCAGACACACAGCATGCTGTCAGCGCAGCTTCTAATAAGCGAATACGGCGAGAATTTATGAACACAAAATTTTTGACGCCATTTTTTCAATCAGATACCAATTTACTTTTCTTTCGGCCTGTACTTTAATTTCCAGAGTCTATTCTGGACATACCTCCACACAACCGTAAATATAGCCTCCAGACAAGAAATTCACGGATTCGGTGCGTTTTTGCCGCATTGCCGTACGCTTTACACTTGCTCTTGTTTTAAACACAATTTCACAGCAAACTTTCTTTCAAACACAATTCCACTTTCTTCAATAATCCCATGAATAAACCCAAATTTGTCACCAATTCTTCCTTCTCGTAACTTAAAAATTTCACTAGAAACCAATCAAATCAACCTATCTTCGTATCCACATTTTTTGTCGTAAACCAAACTCGATAATGAAATGCGACGGCGTCGTAGCGGAAGTGGGAAGCCATTTTTTTCATTTTAAAACCATCACTTTTTCAATGCAATTTTAAAAGCAGAGTCCAAATTTTATTCTTAATCACCACCAACTATTTGATAAAGGGAAAACATGTAGGCTTTTCAAGTTCCTGACTTAATCTACAAACAGGCACAACTTAACCAAAACGACGCGAACCGGAGCTACCGCGACAAGTGCACCGTTCTGCTTGGCTGTTCACCATAGACTGATGTTGGGCCACCCTTATGAATAATCTCCTCAAAAAAATATTTCTTACAGAACCTAACAATATATCCGATATATTATAAATCAACTTTTCAAAAATTAGTAGTTTTTTACTTCTAAGAAAAAAAAAAAAAAAAAAAAAAAAAAAAAAAAACCTCGCAGAAGTTTTATACTTGTTTTTAATTTCCATTTGAAAAGAATAATAATTTAAAGGAAATTTCGTAGAATTTTAAAACATAATTTTTTTGCTATTTAAAAAAAGCAAGAGTTTACACGTCCCACGGTTTTCATATCATGCCTCAAATAATCATGATTTTTCTAAATAGTAGACTTGAAGTTTTTTCAAGCCTGTTTTAAATAAACGATAATAAATTGATTTAAATTCGATTTTTTGGTTTTACTATAAGTAAAATCATTTTTTTTTAATTTCTTATAGATTATCATTGTTTTTTTTTTGTTCAAAAATAAATATTTTCGATTTTTCAACAAAAATTAGAAGTGTTAGACAAAATCTGTGATTATAAATGTTGTAAGTAGGCACCAAAAATACTGTTCTTCTGTATAATAAATTGAAATATAATGACGGTTAATGAAGGATAAAGAAAAAACTGAAGGCATCATAAAAAGTGGAGGAAATCAAATTTGGTGTTTAATTTTTTAAGTCTATCAATATGATGATTATGGTTGGAAATTTCTATGGTTAAGATTTAAAAAGCACACATTTGTCAGTCTAATTTCCAAGTTTCATAATTTATTCAGTTCATGTCAAGAGACCCGTATAAAACTTATTTTGCTCATGCTCTTCACAAAATTTGATCAAAATTAGAAAATACTATTGATTTAATTGATAAATATAAAATCAAAATTTAACGTTGAATTTGTTTGATTATTACTTAAACTTTAACAATGCAATGCTTGGATTCGCCCTCTGGAACGAAATTTGGTAAGATTTTATTCCAAAAAAAATCCAAACGGTTTAAAATATTTCTTATATTTTTCAGTAAGATACCATAAAACGGAGTGGCCAACGGCAATAATGAGTATATTTGACATGTTTTCCTGCTCATATTATACCTGTCAACTCAAAATTTGGTTTGTTTGGTTAATCGATTTGAAATACAAACAAGTAAGGACCATTTTTTTTGCAATCATTGCCTATTTTTTTAAGGCGTTTTATTTTACAAGGTCACAATAATAGTTTAGTAATTTTTTTGAGCTCCTTTATATTTAAACTTATTTTAACTGTGATATAGCAGTAATTTTGACTTTAAAAAATCCAATTTAAAATTATTTAAAAATATGATTAAACTCACAAAATTTTACTATTTAATATTACTGGTTGATTTGTGCTGCAGGTCTTTAGATATTCCCCAAAACTTCAAATTTGGTTCATTTCACACATGACTTGTTGAAGGTTTTTATATTCAGAGATGTTGAAGCAAGATTTTTTTTTTTTTTTAAAGTTAACCCATATCCCATCAAAACCGGGAAAAACTTCAATCAAGAATATAAATTTTTCTATTCATATACAAGTTACTAGAGTGAACTTTTATCCGAAAGCTTTACACACCGTTAACTTTGTTCTTCGATGAATATTTGAGAAGCTGAATTCAAGTTTCTGCGTGTTTTTTCCATCTAGTATCCTTTTTTCATGAAATGTTTAAAATAAGGAGCCATAAGAGTTTAAATTGATAAATTATGCATAAAAAAACATTGTTTTCAGTATCAAAATTTCAGTGCCAGAATTAATATTAGAAACTCAGGCTCAGCATGATGTTTCAGATTCAGATTCTGAATACAATTTGATTCAGAACGAACATAACTTTTGTACCATTGGGTAAAAAATCAACCAGATTTTGCACACTTTCTCATTGATGTGTACTGTCTACATGCTGTCGAATTCGAAGTCGTGATTTTCGATTCAACGAAAATGGAGGTGAACCAACACGATTCGAGAGAAGAAATTCTTTCCAAACACTTGGAATACCAGCAGTCGCACCGGCAGTTGGGAAAAATGTTGAACATTCACCATTCAACCGTCTCCAGAGTGATTGGAGAGCCGTGATTTGGCAAAAAAGATCGGCATGTCGCAGAGCTGCGTCCAGAATGCAAAGAAGAGAGCTGGACTACATACATACAAGGTATAGAACTTCCCAAACCGCGATGAGCGGCAATAATCGACGACTTAAAGTCGGGCTCGGAAGCTCTACGAGCAAATGCTGACAAAATATGGCTGCTGTGTGATAGACAAGTGACAACAAATTTAACCCTTCGTTTCATGTTGAAAAGGATGTGTACATCAAGAAAAAAATACGTTTTTCCATTTTTCCACATATTAATTGTTGCAAATTTGTTACTTTATGAAACGAAGGGTTAAGAAGAAGTTAATTTCGAAGTTCGCCTCCAAATATCTCGTTAGGCAGGCCATCTGCTCTTACGGACTGAGGACTCAAGCCTTTCTGACACCGCCGATTACCAAAAAACGCTCTGTATTGGTCGGTGTTTTTTCATCTTCCTTTGTCTTTGATGGGAATGGAATGGGAATAGGATGGAAATGGGATAGGAATTGGATGGGAATGGGATGGTTCAGTTTTTTTGATTAGATCCTAGGCTTCAGCCCTTAATCTTATTATATAATATAAATGACACCTAATAACTACATACAGTAATAGTTAATTTGTAAAAGAGCATTGCACAATTCTACTTTTGATTTGTTCTCTGGAGATGCTTAGTTGAATAATATCGAAATTTGCGATTAAATCCTTAAGAAACAGTGCGTCGATCAATTATCTTCGGGTTTCCAGCGTGTCCAGCGTGCTGGTATGCACCAGACTCGATACTCCGACATTTCTGCTTGCCGCCCAAGGTTTCTTAAAGCGTATTTCAAGAACTTCTTCTAAACTCTCTCTAGTCTGTTGTTGTGTATGGTGTAGTACGGTCGCCACACAATGCCGGCATATTCAATGACGGTCCCAACTAATCCAGTGTAGATAGAGACAATCGTTCAGGGATTAGCCAGTTCGTGACAGATTCTACTAACCATTCCGAACATAGAATTTGCTTTAACTACAACTTTTTCGATGTGTTTTGAAAAAGTTAACTCCGCATCCAACTCCACTCCTAAGTCTTTTACTGAGCTTTGCCGAGCAATGATGAAATCGTTTTCTAAGCGGTATTCATAAGTGATATTGCTTATTTTCCGAGAAAATGTTATCACGTTGCATTTCGATGAATTGATCTTTAGGCCGAATCTACTGCAACCCTTTGTGAACCTGTGCAAGGCATTTTGCAGAGTCACGCAATCCTTCGGGTGACGAATAGGCAAAAACATAAACCAGCGCGAACACATCAGTCAGCACTTCAGGAAATTCGTTAATAACAGTAATGAAAAGAAGGGGTCCCAAGTGACTCCCTTGTGGAACACCACTGTTGACCGAGAAAGTACTAGATCTCACATTCTCTAATTTGACGTATTGCGTTCTTTCGATCAGATACGAACGAATTCATTGGAGACAGGATCCGGTTATTCCATTCTTGCATAATACCGACAGTAGAGTGTTTATATTGATTACGTCAAAGGCTTTGGACATGTCAGTGTATATTGCGTCAGCTTGAAAACCTTGCATCATCTACTGGGGATGGGAATGGGATAGAAATGAGATGAGAACGGGATGGGAATATGATGGGAATGGGATGGGAATGAGATGGGAATGAGATGGACAGAGGACGGGAATGAGAAACTAGTAACTGTTCTCTAGCCGAATTTACATACACACGCACAGCTCATATTGGCTGGTGGTTTTTTTGCCGTCTTGGCTGGAAACAAGGAATGATTTTTTATCTAGTGCTGGTATACATGCAGATTGCAAACACAGCGCACGGTTGACAATATCCGTGCCGGCTGATTGTTTCCATCCTGCTTTGTTTTGTGATTGATTGATAAATATTAGAAACCTTAAACGGTTCGATATTAACTATTGAGCATTAACCAATTGCCATCGGCTTAAAATTTGTGGAAATGTTGGTATGGAAGTTTTTATTACATAATTTTTAGAGATAAATTTTAAGTGATAAGTGATCTTAAAAAAGTGATAAGAAGATAGGAATATGAGGCTCATTATATCGAAGTGATATGAATAAAGCATTAGCAATTCGAATTGCTATTTTTTAACAGTTTCTGTTTCGGTTCGTCCGAGATAATGAGAGCGGACTGTATTCTGTTGCTGTTGAACGACCAAAACTTAACACACTGGGGCACTTATTTTGTTTGCACTTTGTCCAGTGGCACTTATGGGTGAGCCTTTGGGGTCCTATCGTGGGCAATGATGGCTCCACGGAGTTGATACACTTTCGGATTAGCACGGGACCTTCGATTAAGTGAAATACTTGCACTTTCTACTTCAAAATGACTTTTTATTGTGGCAGTCAACCAAATGAGATGTGTAAGAACGCGATGTGAACTCTGTGACGACTTGGGGACGGAATGAATCGGTTACATAATTATGCACAAGCAGAGTATCAATCATCGACAAGTCTTCGGCAATAATCGGCCGAGAAATACGTCTTCTCAGAGAGAGAATTGAACTGACAGCATAGTGGTTGGGGTGGCTCTGACATTATGGCAACAATTATTATCGATCCAGAACAGTTTCGTTCGAAAGACAAGTAAATTTCAAGTTAAGGATTTTTTTTCTTTTGTTTTTTATTATAAGTGAAGCAAATGCTTTCATTTTCTGCTATTCCTAAATTCAAAACGCTTCCGAACTTAAAGCTTGCCTCTTATTCAAATCACTTAAATTTCATACTTTGTTTTGTCGGTAAGAATTTAGTCTTACAACTGTCACCAAACCAGTCATAAATAACACAGTAGAGTGATTCACAAGTGTGTGTATTGTAATGTCGACAGTAAAATTTGTACAATGCAAGTCCATGTATGTAATTCCTTTCCAAGTCTAGTCTATAGTCAAGTTTTCTACCGAGATAACCTCTTGACTGAATAGCGTAAACACGACTTTTAACAGTTTTAGAATAAATTCCGTTCCCTCCATGCTAGTTGCCACTTTTTATTGTGCCACCCGGCTCGTGAAGCTGCTGGCAAATCTGCGACGATTTTACAATGCAAGCATGCAAGCGTTCCTGCTACTTGGATGCATCGCATGCATCGAGGCGCTTCCTCTCTCTAGGCGTACGTTTGCGTTTCGAGGAAGAAGCTTTTTCGTGAAACGACAACACACGAACCGGGCGTAATAAAAATGTAAATTCACTTTAGTGCGCGCAACAAAACCGATGACATGGCTCCGGTAGACGGACAGCAAAAAGGGAAGTTTGCTGATGTTTGAAGGTTTTGTTGAAGCAGGAACACGGACAGGCAGAGTGACACGATATGCATTCGAAATGCATTTTACATCGTTGTCGTTGCGTTGCGTTTAAGGTGGAACTTTTACGAGCAACTCCTCGTCGACAACAACAAAGTAGAACCACGCAATATTATTAGTGCCCAAGCGTGCGTGAAAAAAGGCGCACGGCTCAAAAGTTGAGATGATATTGGATTGGCAGTTTTCGCAAAAAGCTTTGATGGCTCAATTTCCATACATACCGTATGTTGTTGCCGGTCGTGTTCGATTAGTGAAAACATGTTCGGTGTTCACCCATTGGTGGTTTATTTCATTTTTTAATCATTTCTGAATGGGAAAAAAAGGGCTCATGTATAATAGTGAGTTTCATACATGTCAATAATAAGCGATGACTCGACCAAATGAAAGAGAAACTGAACTATCCTCTTTGTAAGTCCTAAAATCCGGCGCTTTTGCAATCCCTACTGAACATCTATGTGTTTGTCTGGCCTAGCAAAACCAATCTGAAGCAATTACCAACCTGCAGAACACGGAATTTCAAAGTGCTTTTTGTAAGAGATAGTTTTTTTTGAACATAAAACTCCTTTTCTCCAACTGAAATACAGTGCATCTGGATTCTTGACGATGCTGTTTGCTGTTCAATTTCTAGGGCTTGGGCCATGCCGCCGTTTCAACTTCCAAATAAACAGGTCCAAACTTTTCCGAACTGATGCTGGTGCAAACCCATGCTCTCAGAAAGACGACACAATTGACAAAATAAGCAGCACCATTTAATTTCGGCATACAAAAGTTGCCGCCTGGCCCTTAAAACTGATGTGAAGCGACAATTTTGCAGATCCATTCATTTTGCCTGGCTGTGATGCTGCTGGTACAAAACCGTCTGGCAAGTGAGTGGAACCCGACTTAGAGTGGGTACTGAAAATAAGTTTCTTCAAGTTTAATTTATACTTATGATAAATTTGTGTTGTTTTTAATGCCCTTAACTTAAATTTAAAAAAATGTTTGAAAACATGAACATTAGAGTGCCCCAAATGACCCGACTTTTGAAAAAGTTATGGGCTGCAGGCTAAAATTGATCCTAGGCCTAGTACAAGATCTCATGCCAAATTTGGGCCAGATCGAATCACGGGAAGGGGTCGCTCAACGAGCCTGAAGTTGTATGGGATTTTGAGACATTTTGTTCGGGAGAAATATGAAAAACCAGTTTTTTATCAATAACTTTGGCTCCCGTCGGCCGATTTCTTTCAAAAACGGTTTTTCTTAAAGCCTGAATTATGAAAAATATTTCATCCGAAGATTACATATCGATAAGAGTTAAGATAAAAAAGTTATTAGGCTTCAAAAATTGGCTAACTTTTTTAAGGATGGTATTCATCATTGTTAAAGAGTCGAGGCGGTCGAACATTTCGTCGCAGCATAAGCCGTGATGAACACCACCCTTAAAAAAGTTAGCCCATTTTTGAAGCCTAAAAACTTTTTTATCTTAACTCTTATCGATATGCAGTCTTCGGATGAAATATTTTTCATAATTCAGGCTTTGAGAAAAACCATTTTTGAAAGAAATCGGCCGACATGAATCAAAGTTATTGATGAAAAACTAGTTTTTCACATTTTTCCCGAACAAAATGTCTCAAAATCCCATACAAACTTCAGGCTCGTTGAGCGACCCCTTCTCGTGATCCGATCTGGCCCAAATTTGGCATGAGATCTTGTACTAGGCCTAGGATCAATTTTAGCCTGCAGCGCATAACATTTCACAGGTTTTGAATTTTCCATACAAATTTGGGGCAGTCTAATGAACAAGAATTTCTGTGATTGAGAAAAGTATGATTTGAAGGTTTATTTTTAAACATCTTCAAATTGGTCCCATTTTGGCATCTCAACTGACTCGGGATCAAGCCCCCAGAAACGGAAAGCTTTCGCACAGTTTCCATCGGAGTTTTCCCGGATGTTTCACGTCGCAAACTTTTCCCATCCGAAACAATAACCGAAATCGTGTCGCAGATGGAAAGCGGCTGCTGTTTGTAGGAGGCAAATAGTTTTTGTTTTTGGCCTTTTTTTGCAGAAGTTTTTCTCATTCTTCAACTGATACCAACAACGAACGGGCTGATAAACTACTGGTTATGAATTTGCCTCCGGAATATTCTGTGCGTGTGTCTGTGTTTATTTGCAATTGCATTTTTCACTCGGTTGGCTACGCGAAAAACAGAACAATTTTCGGGCACATAAATGGAATGAATGGGCCGCAATCGAAAGTTTTGGTAGAACAGCTGCTGCTCCTAGAAAGATGTATGTTGTGAACAAAATAGATCACAGTTTTTGTTTTGTCAAATGTAACTGAATGGACGATAGGAGCTTGTTTAGAATTGATTTGCTGTACATGTGAGTGTTGCATCGTTTATACTTTCCAATAGAAGTCAATTTTTTCAGCCAAGATTTTTAAAGAGTATGTTGAAATCTTTTCTAATTCTACAGTTTTTGATTTCAGTTCTTTCTAAGCCACTTTTTATCGCTCGTTGAAAAATGAGAAGGAGGTTTTTAACCATTTGATGCAAAGTGTTGTTTAAATTGAAATTATCGTGTTAACCACGTTACCTTCCACGGCCTTACGACCTTCCACGGCCTTACGACCTTCCACGGCTTTACGACCTTCCACGGCCTTACGACCTTCCACGGCATTACGACCTTCTACGGCATTACGACCTTCCACGGCCTTACAACCTTCCACGGCCTTACGACCTTCCACGGCCTTACGACCTTCCACGGCCTTACGACCTTCCACGGCATTACGACCTTCTACGGCCTTACGACCTTCCACGGCCTTACGACCTTCCACGGCCTTACGACCTTCCACGGCCTTTCGACCTTCGACGGCCTTACGACCTTCGACGGCCTTTCGACCTTCGACGGCCTTACGACCTTCGACGGCCTTTCGACCTTCGACGGCCTTACGACCTTCGACGGCCTTACGACCTTCGACGGCCTTACGACATTCGATGGCCTTACGACCTTCGACGGCCTTACGACCTTCGACGGCCTTACGACCTTCGACGGCCTTACGACCTTCGACGGCCTTACGACCTTCGACGGCCTTACGACCTTCGACGGCCTTACGACCTTCGACGGCCTTACGACCTTCGACGGCCTTACGACCTTCGACGGCCTTACGACCTTCGACGGCCTTACGACCTTCGACGGCCTTACGACCTTCGACGGCCTTACGACCTTCGACGGCCTTACGACCTTCGACGGCCTTACGACCTTCGACGGCCTTACGACCTTCGACGGCCTTACGACCTTCGACGGCCTTACGACCTTCGACGGCCTTACGACCTTCGACGGCCTTACGACCTTCGACGGCCTTACGACCTTCGACGGCCTTACGACCTTCGACGGCCTTACGACCTTCGACGGCCTTACGACCTTCGACGGCCTTACGACCTTCGACGGCCTTACGACCTTCGACGGCCTTACGACCTTCGACGGCCTTACGACCTTCGACGGCCTTACGACCTTCGACGGCCTTACGACCTTCGACGGCCTTACGACCTTCGACGGCCTTACGACCTTCGACGGCCTTACGACCTTCGACGGCCTTACGACCTTCGACGGCCTTACGACCTTCGACGGCCTTACGACCTTCGACGGCCTTACGACCTTCGACGGCCTTACGACCTTCGACGGCCTTACGACCTTCGACGGCCTTACGACCTTCGACGGCCTTACGACCTTCGACGGCCTTACGACCTTCGACGGCCTTACGACCTTCGACGGCCTTACGACCTTCGACGGCCTTACGACCTTCGACGGCCTTACGACCTTCGACGGCCTTACGACCTTCGACGGCCTTACGACCTTCGACGGCCTTACGACCTTCGACGGCCTTACGACCTTCGACGGCCTTACGACCTTCGACGGCCTTACGACCTTCGACGGCCTTACGACCTTCGACGGCTTTACGACCTTCGACGGCCTCACCACCTTCGACGGCCTTACGACCTTCGACGACCTAACGACCTTCGACGGCCTAACGACCTTCGACGGCTTTACGACCTTCGGCGGCCTTACGACCTTCGACGCTGTACGATCTTTAACTTTTGGTCTTCCGCGGCCTCACGTCCTTCCACGGCCTTACGTCCTTCCACGGTCGTACGACCTTCCACGGTCTTACGACCTTCAACGGCCTTATGACCTTCTGTGGCCTTACGACATTCCATCGCATTATGACCTTCCACGGCCTTACGTCCTTCTACGGCCTTAAGATCTTCCAATACCTTACGACCGTCCATGGCCTCACGGACGAATTTGATGGATCAGATGGTTACTCCCTTTGCACTTGCACTTTGTCAACCGAATCAAGTAGAACAGTCAAATAAAGGTTGTAGCCAGGGCAGGAATAGGATAATAAAAGTTCGCCGGTTTCCGATTCTTGCAGTCGCTTGTACAGTCCTTAAGCATTTTTTTAAATGACCCTTTTCAAACTCCTCTCAACTGGAGAACTGATTTTTATTTTTCGTTTTAAACATAGTTTATTGCTACTTTTGAATTGAAATATCAAAAATGCCATTCCTTGACTTAAATATTTTATCATCGATTCAAACCACAGATCTAACCAGTCTAACTTATTTTTCTCACAAATTCGCAACGGGTGAATCCTTTTGATCACATCACAAAGCTACATCGTAAAAGCAATATATCTCTATCGAGCTTTAAATTGTCAAACATGATTGAGGGGACCTTGAATCAAAATCGATATCAAGTACCACCCGGAAAAGTGGGTAGTTGTGGTAGGTACTTGAGAGTAGAAAGTGTAAATCATCTTCAAGCCAAACAAAGCTCTTCAAGCGACAGACGCACAACACAAAGGCGAAAGTGGAAGGAAAAAATGCTGTGGAAATGCTAAATCATGTATTCAAATTAGAGAAAGTACCAAGTCATTCTCGATATCCGGCCCGGAGAATGGGCGAATGACTGGAGCCGTCTGATTCTTGAATAAAAAGGGAGGGGGCCAGGAAAAAAAAGTCGTCTTCCCCGACTTGAGTGTTGCCGGAGTTACGTGAGAGAAGAATGAAAGGCGGCTGGAAAGAGTTAACCTCACCCAAGTCAGTCACCCAATCAAACAGGAGGAATAGAATCGTTCGTTCAGGAAACGGAAACCCATCGGCAACACCCATCAGAATGTCGTTTGTCACGGATGGCTGCCGATATGGCTTGATGATGATGACGATGATGATGGTGCCTTAATATGAATGGAGTAGACAAATTTTCGGGCATCCGTTTTCCTTTTGTGTCCGGGTCGATGCGGTAGTAGTTAGAGGTATTTGCCATATCTTTCCGTTATTATTAAAGGTTTCCGGCTAGCGATGACGACTTCCGGCTGGCGAGAGCTTTGCTTTTGCCGTGCTATTTAAAGCCAACAAATGTATTCAAATTGAATCAGGAGAATTTATTTAAGCGGCGCAAATTGAATCATTAGACGGGCTCTTGGGGTTGCCCCCTGAAGGCGTATATTTTCAACCGACGACGACGACGACGGTACAGCATAAGGATCCGTCTTTATTTGGAAAGTAAGTAGGTTATATGGGGTTTCTCTCACAGAACTTCACAATCAAGGCGTTGGACGCTAATGAGGCATGAATAAAGACACAACATTTTTCGCAGTTGTTCAACAAATCATCGCTGGAGCCGGAAATTTGCAACTTCTGCTTCGGTTGTTGACATGTTGATAAATGTTCTCAGTGAGCTCAGTTTTGAACACAAATATGTTGACAATAAATTGTATTTTTTTACCTTCATAGATACCTACAGATAAAACTTTGTCTGAACCGCTTCTAATTGTTTTGGTTCATATCTAGACATAGAAATCAATTTAAGTTCAGATTTTACTGGAATTCTTATTCCATACTTTATTCATTGTGATGCAAAAAAAATTAGAGTATTTTTACTATATTCTATACACAGTAAAAATACTCTAATTTTTTCTTCTTCTAATTCTACTGAAGTTATCGACCAAAAGTTCGGATAGATTTCAGACTCATTGCAGAACTCGTATTTAAGTCAGTTAAGCAATATTTTACAATAAAAAATTTCAAGAGAACTGTTTTTAGGTGAATTTAGCTCAAAATAAAATCCACACATAATGAAGAAAATAGTTCGAATCTACAATCCTTATACTTATTGTTATCGTTGATATGTTATTACTTATTAAAAATTCCAATGCATTTCTCGCTAATATGTGAATGAAAGCTGCTAGATAAGAATAATTTCAAAGAAATATAAGGCGAAAACAAATTGGAAATTGGATATCTAGTATACATATTATGAACTCATCATGCATATGACGGATTTCACGCCATATCGACACAAAGTTAACATGAGCCTCTCAGAATTCAATGAAACTTTGGGGGCCTACAGATCTTACCTAGTAAGCAACTTAGTTTTCCTAACAATTATCTAGACTTACATTTGAAAAAAGTCGAACTTTTCAGGCAAAAATTTCATAAACATTTTAATCTCGAAAATTAGAATTTCTACACAAATCTGGTTCTTGATAGAGTTTTTGAAAAATTAGGGTAGATACTCTAGATTTCAACAGGAGCTAGTTTTCGACAAATTTTTAATGAAAGGCTTATCTTTCTATTTGGTGGCTCAAGCTATGTTCTTATTTTTCTATTTTTGCTCTCGCACTTAAGTATATGTTGAATAGAAAAAATCTTCTAAATAAGTAATTAAATAGTAGTAAATCAATAACTTGAAAGTAACATTCTAAATCACCTGTGGCTGTCAAATTCAATGCCATCGACCGAATAAGAATGATTTTGAATCACGAAAAAGCTCACCTTTTATTCGATAAAAAGCAACATAAATGGAATCAATGGATGGATAAGGCTCTGAAATCCATATTTTCGGTAATTTATTTTATATTTTTGCTAGCATTTAATGACATTTCATCTGTTTTCTGAGCTGTCGAAAACTAGCGCTGAAAATTCACCTAATAATCTATTTTTCGACACCCATAATTTGGGCACGTTTATACTGTTACCATGGTGAAAAAACGCCGTGTAGTAGACAAGCAATTCCAATACGCAAATATTCATATCCCTGAGCTAACAAAGGAGGTGGAAATATGATTGTCGAAAACTAAAACGTTTTGTGTCGAAAACTTAAATTGAATGTCGAAAATTAGATCATCGAGAGGTTTTAGTAAAAGGATTATACAAACGTTGTTTCAAAACTTTTGATCAATAAAAAGGGTAGAGAATGAAGAAAAAAGTTTAATTCTGATAACCAATCATATTTGAAATGGAAAACTTAAGTCAAATAATTTATTTACATGGTTTTTCTGACAAAACAAGCAAAAACTGTCGAAATCTAGGTATTTTACCCTATTTGAATTTAAGAAAGAAATATTGATTTGTTTTGGGATTCTACACTGAGAAAAATGCATTTTAAAAACATAAACTCTATTTCCCAAAAAATGCCACCTCAGAATTTAATGAATTTTGTTTCCAAGCCAGGTAATAATAAGACCTACTAGTCATCTGTACATTGTAACTTGTGCACATTTAAGGCAAAAAAGTTTTTCTAACAAAAACTTTTTCATGTTTTTGTTTTGAAAATCATGTAATTTATTTTTTCAGTGTAGATTTAAAGTCTTTAAGTAGTGAACCTTCATATAAGAGAAGCGATATCTGATCCCTCCTAAAATGAAATATGTGGCAACATCGCCGAAATCTTGGACAAAAAAATCCTCAGCACTGTTTTCTGACTCAATGTTCAAGCTCTAAAGTGAACGCTCCTTCAATCCAATTAAACAACATTGAACTCGATGCCCGAAGTATCGCGATAAACGGTATGAATCAGTTAGTTTTTTAACTAGGAAGAAGATTCATTGAAAAAAATTGCACCTAATCATAAATTCATATGACCAGCTTAAAAATTATCTGTTTGAACTATAACAACAATCACAATACCTTCCTTCGTTGAGTTTTCAATAAGAAAGGTAAAAGCTCTGCGACAAAATGCTCGAATCGATTGGAATCGATTTTGACAGTTCTTTTGTGTCGATTGGAATTTTGTGTTTGAGACGTCGCTTCTCTTACATGTAGGTTCACTACCTTTAAGGAGAAATCCTACACTGAAAAAAGCAAACTAAAAACTTAAAGTCGTTTATAAAAATTGCCATCTTAAAATTCGATGAATTTCTATTGGTGGTGGGGAACAATGTGGTCTACAACTTTTCTGAACATCGCAAAGTAAGTACTCATAAGGAAAAAAAAAGTTTTCTAACAAAAACTTTTTATGTTTTTTTTTTAAGCAAACCAAATGTTTTGGGTGTTTAATGATAAAAATTAATAAGAAGCAGACCATTATAATAATCTATTGACTCTGGCATATTTAAAAATAAGAACTAAAACTAAATACACTATCGCAATAATTGTAGGGTGAGACTTCGTTTGATTGACCTTTATGGAGCGTTTTACTAAGTTTCTTTAAAAATGACCAAATGCATTAAGTTTACATTATCTTTTTATTTTCAATAATAACAATAACATTAATATTAAAAATCTAAGCATGCATTTACTTTATTTTGTTGCTTCATCAAAAAAATCAAAAATTGCATTTCTTTTGCAGTGTAGGATTTCTCCTTACTTTTGCGATCAATTTCTTCAAAATCAATACAATTATTTCAAGTTTTTGAATTAAAGGTTGGAAACCTACACTGAAAAAACAAATAACATGATTTTCAAAAAAAAACATGAAATTTTGGCATTTGTCACTACCCGCCTTAGAAAAGAATTACATCAAATTCTGAGATGGAATTTTTTGAAAAATTGAGTCTTAGTTTTTAAAATATATTTCTCTTAGTATAGGATTCTAAAATATTTTTTGTCATTATTTTTTTTCCAAAAATTCAACCATTGTTCGAAGATCACATTTGTGTAGGAATTGTTATTTTAGAGCTAGAAAATTTTCATAAAAAATGGCCTGAAAAGTTTGGTCCTTTCCAATTGTTAGATCTTTTTGGGGAAACTAAATAAGTATGCCAAGTGCCTTAACTACGTGAGGACTAAACACAAACAAAGTTTCATTAAATGCTGATAGGTTCATGCCAGATACTGTGTCGAGTTGGCGTGTTATCCGTCATATTTAAATACCTAATTTTCATTTGAAGTCAGATTTTAAACTGGAATAATAATTTTAAATAATGATTTCGAAAGCTAATAACAGAAAGCCTGAATTCGTCTCTTCAATTCACTAAAATTTGCCAATGAGTTTGCAAATAAACTTTGGCGAAGAAACAATTTTTTTTTCCAATTCAATACCGATCATCCTTTTCCAAAAATCAACCTCAATTCAAAGTGGAAAACATCCATATTAAAATTTTAGTTAAGAATAAATAAAAATGTATTTCAATAGAGATTCGTTAGAAAAGGTTCAGCTTCAATCTACAATTTTGTTTCACATTCAATGTTCTTTTTTTTACTTACTCCAGAAAATCTAGGATCTAGACGAAAAATGCCAAACATTGAATTGATTGAAAAGAAATTCGGACTTCATAATAATAAATAAATATCCAATATTAAAAAAAAAAACATTCCTTTATTTTTCTTTCAATGACCATTCACTTTAGGGTTGATTGGTGTCTTGAGTGACTTTTTCCGCTCATTTTAAAGTAATCCTTAAAAAACAGAATCCTTAATCTTTCCAACGATTTCACCCCAAGAGAGACCGAGATTTTCCCCCTTTTTCCAGCTCGGAACATCTTCTCGCTGCTAATGGAAATTACAGCTCGACCAGAACGGATTCCTAAAACTGCTCTACTCCGGCCAGAAGAAAAAATGAACAGACACTAGCTAAAGCTTGGCCGTTTTAATTGCAACTGTCTCAACACTTTTCTCTTCACTGGAAATGACGAGAAATCCGGTGTCCCATCAGACCTTTCCTTCCCAAACGATGCGAAAAATCGCCGATTGGAGTGGCCCCGGTGCTCTCTGGTCTTAATCTCATTCGGGGATTGAAGATTTCCTGGAAGATTTTCTGGGCAGGCTTTTAAGGTTTTTCTCGGAGCAGGATTTGACAGTCGAATTTGATTCGTGAAAGGAGGACTGCCTTCCGGAAAATCGTTTCCAAATGGGATCGAATTTTCATAATGACACATTTGCCATTCCACGTTTTGGAACGTTTTGGGACGTGAAGCAAAAAAGAGGGAACACTCTTTCTCATAATCGTTTAGGCAAACGTGCCCTCTTTCTTTTTCCGGTTGTTTGAGAGAACGAAATTTTACATATTGGCGCCATCTTTTTGCCATCGGAAATCGTTTTCAGATGTGACTGGTAGATTCGATTTAAAACCGAATCTTCCCTCAACTAGCTGAAAAGACAAATAAAAGCGCCAAAACCAACTTAAGGTACACAACAAGTGGGTGTCAAAAGACCAGATACTAAGTGGAATCGTGGAAACGTCTTGTATTTTGACTCCTCGCTCTCTGACTGTGCCTGGGCTAGTCGTTTTCTCTAGTCGTTTTTATGATAACGACCAGATTGTGACCGCAAAATGGGCCACAGATTGTATCAACTGTCGGTTCTAATTGGCTTTATGGAAATGGTTATTAGATGATCACACAGCTCTGGAAGGCGCTGACTCGCTGATTTGTTTACCCGAAAGGCAATTTTGCGCTTCATAATCCGGTGGCAGCGTCTGTTGGAAAATTCGTCGGAATCTGATTATTTTTTGGTGCCTTTCAAGTGTATCGTTCTCGCAATGTGTCAATAAATTTATGATAATTACTTTATGCTTCTTATACTTGAAGTAGTGATACAATTGAGAATTATAATTTTGACGTGGAATAACGTCTTACGGCA
This sequence comes from Uranotaenia lowii, assembly GCF_029784155.1. Taxonomy (NCBI): domain Eukaryota; kingdom Metazoa; phylum Arthropoda; class Insecta; order Diptera; family Culicidae; genus Uranotaenia; species Uranotaenia lowii. Next base: position 74,236,650 of record NC_073692.1, read on the forward strand.
AAACTATAGGAATACAAATTGGAACTCAAGAACGAATTTTGCGTCAAAAAAAATTGTTACTTAAGTAACAATTGTAACTAAAATCGTTGTGAAGTTGTGAATCTCACTGCATGGTGAGAAGATCGTATAAAATGTCGCCTGAAGTCAGATTAAATCGGATATGATAGAAAGTCCGCCATGTTTGTACATTTTGAAATGATTTTTCTCTCGCGCAGATTCAAGTGAGTAAATCATCATCATGTGCTCTCTGCAACCAGCAGTGGATCCAGAATGCTAAAAATCAGATGAGAATTGAGTAATATTGACCAATGAGAGAACTGGAAAATATTGTCGCTGGCAACGATTTGAAGGCTATGAGAGCAAAATCTTGCGCTCTATTGCGTTGTTTCAATAGGTACGAATAAGATGTCGGATAGCGCCCAATTTGTGCAGTTTTCGTCTCTTTAGAAGGAAATGAAATTTTGTATGTATATTGCTTCCACTTTGGTAGGTAGATAAATGCTATTTTTCCAACTTTCTTACGATCAAAATATCATGTATATGAAATGTATTACAAAACAGCATAAGAATATTGCTTCAAAAATTTTTGCTGGGAACCTCTACAACTTTTATAAAGACTTCTCAAACAACGAAAAACTCTTTCAACGTAAGTTTTCTAGATAATAACGTAGCTTTTGGTTGTTTGGGATGAAATAAAATTACCAGAATGATAATTATATCTTCACAGCAACCTTTATTAAGTCTCTTAAAAGAGAAATGTCTTTCTGGAGATATTCCCCAGGAAGGAAATGGAAAATCTGTGATCCGTGTCCCTTATCAGCAAAACACAATGAACAATCGAAAAACCGTTTAGTGAAAATGAACAAAACAACACTCACACAACACTATACATCTAGAGACAAAACGCGTAGACCTAAATCGATAGCCCGTGAAAAGATCCATCCACCGAAAATAATGCTTATCTTTCTGCTTTTCCCTCACCCTTCTCTTCCGCAGGCTAAGCTGGAAACCAAAGCTCTTAAAGCCAAAAGGCCAGGTTTCACGGATGAACGGTACCACGAAACGTCCTACTATATCGAGAATGGTGAGTATTAAGTATTTGTGTGTTTTTTTTATCCTGATTGTGTATTTTCTAAGATTTCCCCTTCCCCAACCCCTTCAGAACTCTCAACGAAGCTTTTGTTTGCCATATGGCTTTATCGCTTGGCCGACAATCAACAATAACAACAGCCAAACGATTCCTCGAATCATTCTCGAGTGGAAGCGCCATTTTTGCCATATTTTATTTATTCGATCCAATGCGTGAAAATCAGATGTTCTGGCTACTAACAGCATGGCTTTTTCAGTTATCGCCGAGCTGGGTCGGTTGGAATCGATCAATGGAGTTTCCTTTTGCCGTGGAGCTCTTGTGATATGGGAAGGTTGTCAATTTTGGATCGGCATTCGGCACTGGTTGTTTCATTAGATGCTTTCCGATATAACCTATTGATTTGGAACAGGATTTATTCATTGCAAATGTCTGCGCCATGTGTTTTGTCTGGACATGTGGAATTATTAATACTTTGCCTTTTGAGCCTTCACATATATTTTTATTGAAACACACTAAACAAGAATTCTATTTAAAAACCACAAAACTGACTGAAATTAATGGTCTTTTTTCACACTCTCGATTACCATTTGAACGCTGCTCAAATGCATTTTTTTTTCTTAAAAGCGTTTGTAAAAATTAGCTACTCTTCACAAAATGCTCAGTTATCTATCAACCTGTTCAACAAAATAGCAACATTTTTAATCATAGATATTCTTAATAGCAACTGATTTCCAAACTCTCTTGATACACCGCCAATTACTTCAACATTCCGAGTTCAACGCTCTCATGAGCAACTTTGTAAAAAAAAAATTAATGAAAATCACACTTATCCAAATTTTCTTGTCCTTTTGTTACTCCTCTATTCAACAATTATTTTTTAATCATATTCCTTTTTTCAATAATTCATTTGCAAAGAGAGGTACTGCCCCTCTCAGGAGCTTGTACATTCATTCCTGTACTGCCCTTCTCAGGGGTTTGTACTTTTATTACAGTACTGCCCCCCCCCCCTCCTCTCCCAACATTTTGTACTTTTATTCTGTACTGTCCCTCTCAACGATTTGTAACTTATTTTTCTGTACTGTCCCTCTCAAGGGTTTGTACTTTTATTCCTGTACAGCCCCTCTTAGGGGTTTCTACTTTTTTCCTGTACTGCCCCTCTTAGGGGTTTGTACTTTTATCCTGTACTGCCCCTCTCAGGAGTTGTACCTTTTTTCTGTACTGCCCCTCTCAGGGGTTGGTTCTATTATTCCTGTACTGCACATCTCAGGGGTTTTTTTTCCTGTACTGCCCACCCTCGGGTGCATGTGCTTTTGTTTCTGTACTGCTCCTCTCAGGGTTTTGTACTTTTATCCTGTTCTGCCCCTTTCAGAAATTTGTACCTTATTTTTCTGTACTGCCCTCGGGTGTTTGTACTTTTGTATCTGAACTGCCCCTCTCAGGGTTATGTACTTTTATCCTGTACTGCCCTCTCAAAATTTTGTACCTTATTTTTTTGTCCTGTCCCTCTAAAGCGTTTATATTTTTATTGCTGTACTGCCCACCCTCAGGGGTTTGTACTTTTGTTCCTGTACTGCCCCGCTTAGAGGGGTTTGTACTTTTATCCTGTATAGCCCCTTTCAGGTGTTTGTACTTTTTCTCTGTACTGCCCCTCTTAGGGGTTTGTTCTATTATTCCTGTACTGCCCCCCTCAGGGATTTGTACTTTTTTTACTGTACTGCCCTCTCAGGGTTTTGTACTTTTAACCTGTACTGCCCCTCTCAAGGTTTTTTACCATATTTTTCTGTACTCTCCCTCTCAAGCGTTTGTAATTTTATTCCTGTACTTCCCCCGTCAGGGGTTTGTACTTTTATTCCTGTACTGCCCCCCATCAGGTGTTTGTATTTTTGTACCTGTACTGCCCCTCTCAGGGTTTTGTACTTTTATCCTGTTTTGCCCCTCTGAGGGATTTTGTACTTATTTTTTCTGTATTGTCCCTCTCAGGGGTTTGAACTTTTGTTCCTGTATTGCCCCTCTCAAGATTTTGTACTTTTGTCATGTACTGCCCCTCTCAGGGGTTTGTACATTTTTTTTCTGTACTGCTCCTCTCAGGGGTTTGTACTATTATTCCTGTACTACTCCTCTAAGGGGTTTGTATTTTTATTCCTGTACTGCCCCCCATAGGAGTTTGTTCTTTTGTTCCTGTACTGCTCCTCTCAAGATTTTGTGCTTTTATCCTGTACTGCCCCTCTCACGAATTTTTATCGTATTTTTCTGTACTGCTTCGCTCAGGGGTTTGTAGTTTTATTCCTGTACTGCTCACGCTCAGGTGTTTGTACTTTGTTTTCTGTACTGCTGCTCTCAGGGTTTTGTACTTTTATCCTGTACTGCCCCTCTCAGGGATATGTACCTTATTTTAAATACTGTCCATCTCAAGGCTTTGTACTTTTATACCTGTACTGCTCCCTCTCTGGGGTTTGTACTTTTGTTCCTGTACTGCCCCTTCTCAGGGTTTTGTAATTTTATCCTGTACTGCCCCTCTCAGGGTTTTTTTTTGTTCCTTTACTGCCTCTCTTAGGGGTTTTTACTTTTATCCTGTACTGCCTGTGAGGTTTGTACTTTTATTTTTGTACTGTCCCTCACAGGTGTTTGTACTTTTGTTCCTGTACTGCCTCCTCTGAGGGGTTTGTACTTTTATCCTGTACTGCCCCTATCAGCGGTTTGTACCTTTTTCGCTGTACTGCCCATTTCGCGGATTTGTGCTACTATTTCTGTGCTGCCCCTCTCAGGGGTTTGTATTTTTTTCTGTACAGCCCACCCTCAGGTATTTGCATTTTTGTTCCAATACTGCTAGGATTTCTACCCTATTTCGCAGTACTGTCCCTCTCAAGGGTTTCTACATTCATTCCTGTACTCTGCCCCCCTCAGGGGTTTGTACTTTTATTCCTGTACTGCCTTCTCAGGGGTTTTCCCTATTATTCCTGTACTACCCCTCTCAGGGGTTTGTACTCCAAATTTTGTCAAAAACAGTACTGCCCTTCTCGGTGGTTTGTATTTAACGTTCCTATTGATTGTACTACTTGAAAGTAGTCAGTTAAAAAAAATGGATCTATCTTTAAAAAATAACCTTAACCTTCATATTCTATCATCTGCAGGCCTCCGGAAAGTGTACCCCTACTACTTCACGTTCACGACCTTCACCAAGGGCCGATGGGTGGGCGAGAAGATTCTGGACGTGTTTGCCCGGGAGTTCCGAGCCCATCCGGCGGAAGAATACGAACGGTGCATCAAGGCCGGCACCCTGACGGTCAACTATGAAAAAGTGCCAACCGACTACCGACTTAAGCACAACGATCTCCTGGCCAACATCGTGCACAGGTAAGGCAATCCTCATCCATTATAGCGACATAGAAAAACGCCACTCCCACTTATTTTATAAGTAGTTCCGTCTCCCAAATTCCAATTGATATTTTAGAACCTCATTCATCCGATTGTTAGAATTTTGCCTGTAAATTTCACTCGCCGGTTTGAGAAGACAGTAACGCGCGTGCTATATTATGCTCCTTTTTTGTTCAGGTTTAGTTTCGTTTATCAAATAAGCTACTGCAGTTAATAATATCGTTTTGAAAATCTAAACATTAAAACCAGTTCTTTAAGTTGAGTTTACTCTTTTGTCGATTGTAATATCTCATTTCCCGTAGTTTGTAGAGCAACTCAGTTTTTCGTTTTCCGTTTTTGTGCTGTGTAAATTGAAAGCAATCGCGACTACTCGAAATGCTTACCAAATAATAAACACCTAAAATTGTACAAACTGGAAGCAATCGTTAGGACCGTTCGGTGAACGAAAAACGACTTCAAATCGATTCCTCTGTGTAAAGAACCGAGCATTTAAAATTCCAAAAATCTCAGAGTCGAAACCGATGACAAAAAAAAAGCTCTTACCGAAATTATCGCGATGAGATTTGAATGCCACTTTTTGTTTGGAAATCAATCTGAAATGTAAACTCTGTACATAGCCAATGCCTTACCCATTCGAAACATTTAAACAAACAGTACTTTTTCCATTACATTAGACTCTCATAACGAACAATATCGATCAACTAACAGGCATCAAGAAGAGTTTTTTACATCACACATACACTTAACACAATCACGCTGCCTGACATTTTTCCTAATTCAAATAGTTAGGACTGATCGAACATGATACGTGTCTAAAACAATCCTGAAAGACAAATTTGTAATTCATGTTTCATTTTATCAACATCATTGAACACAGTTATAAAATTGACTCCAGAATAGAAGTTCGACCCGAATGTTTTTTTCTTCCTAAATATATTCTTCTGGAGTCCTTTTTACAACTTAGGATTGATATGCTAGATTTTTTTTTCTAAAGTTTTTAATATCTTGTGCTTTTCCAAAATCACTCATTCGGTTTTTAACGCATCCCAGCTACAATTTACATCTAAACCAACTATCTCACTCTGTAGGAATTTCGAAAATTTCAAAAACAAAAATCAAAACAGAAAACCCCTTTAAATCCAAATTGTACGACATGAACGAAACAAAAACAACTCATTATATTTGTTAATGTGATAAAACCATTTTAAAAACAAATCCAGTCCCCCCCCCCCAAAAAAATCAACCAAATTCATCTACATATGAGTGTTGTATTTTCCAGACATGAAGTTCCAGTTACTAGTCAACCAATCACAATAGTGCACATGGACGACGATATTGTGGTTGTGAACAAACCAGCATCTATACCAGTAAGTGGCTTAAATGACCGCCATTAGTGTTTACTGATTTTTCTTCTCTCTTTTATTTAATGTTTGTTTTTTTTGTGAATTCTTTTGCCCTCTCTCTTCTCATGTTGCAATTTTCTGATTCGAGTTGTCTGTCTCTTTCAACTTCTGTTTACTTACATCTTTTCTTTAATCATTCATTGTATGTGATACTAACTTTTTTAACAACCCTATTAAAACTAAACAGTTATGAAAAATAAATGTTTGTTTGTTTGTTTGTAGGAAAAATTTTCAGAACAGCATGTGAAGCAAAAGATACCTTCAAAATATATTTTTTAATTTACAAATTTTTATTTTATCTTGAGGCAGAGTTTTGTTCCATTTTGCTCAAATAAATATTTAACACTTTAAATTCCTTGAAAAATGCTCGGTGAGAATTCGAAACGTCGGATGTTGAAAAACTTGGTAGGAAGCATCCGCAAAAGCGATATCTGAAGAAAATTTTACTTTTTCACATCTGATTGCTCACAAAAATGACAAAAATGACAAAAATGACAAAAATGACAAAAATGACAAAAATGACAAAAATGACAAAAATGACAAAAATGACAAAAATGACAAAAATGACAAAAATGACAAAAATGACAAAAATGACAAAAATGACAAAAATGACAAAAATGACAAAAATGACAAAAATGACAAAAATGACAAAAATGACAAAAATGACAAAAATGACAAAAATGACAAAAATGACAAAAATGACAAAAATGACAAAAATGACAAAAATGACAAAAATGACAAAAATGACAAAAATGACAAAAATGACAAAAATGACAAAAATGACAAAAATGACAAAAATGACAAAAATGACAAAAATGACAAAAATGACAAAAATGACAAAAATGACAAAAATGACAAAAATGACAAAAATGACAAAAATGACAAAAATGACAAAAATGACAAAAATGACAAAAATGACAAAAATGACAAAAATGACAAAAATGACAAAAATGACAAAAATGACAAAAATGACAAAAATGACAAAAATGACAAAAATGACAAAAATGACAAAAATGACAAAAATGACAAAAATGACAAAAATGACAAAAATGACAAAAATGACAAAAATGACAAAAATGACAAAAATGACAAAAATGACAAAAATGACAAAAATGACAAAAATGACAAAAATGACAAAAATGACAAAAATGACAAAAATGACAAAAATGACAAAAATGACAAAAATGAAAAAAATGACAAAAATGACAAAAATGACAAAAATGACAAAAATGACAAAAATGACAAAAATGACAAAAATGACAAAAATGACAAAAATGACAAAAATGACAAAAATGACAAAAATGACAAAAATGACAAAAATGACAAAAATGACAAAAATGACAAAAATGACAAAAATGACAAAAATGACAAAAATGACAAAAATGACAAAAATGACAAAAATGACAAAAATGACAAAAATGACAAAAATGACAAAAATGACAAAAATGACAAAAATGACAAAAATGACAAAAATGACAAAAATGACAAAAATGACAAAAATGACAAAAATGACAAAAATGACAAAAATGACAAAAATGACAAAAATGACAAAAATGACAAAAATGACAAAAATGACAAAAATGACAAAAATGACAAAAATGACAAAAATGACAAAAATGACAAAAATGACAAAAATGACAAAAATGACAAAAATGACAAAAATGACAAAAATGACAAAAATGACAAAAATGACAAAAATGACAAAAATGACAAAAATGACAAAAATGACAAAAATGACAAAAATGACAAAAATGACAAAAATGACAAAAATGACAAAAATGACAAAAATGAAAAAAATGACAAAAATGACAAAAATGACAAAAATGACAAAAATGACAAAAATGACAAAAATGACAAAAATGACAAAAATGACAAAAATGACAAAAATGACAAAAATGACAAAAATGACAAAAATGACAAAAATGACAAAAATGACAAAAATGACAAAAATGACAAAAATGACAAAAATGACAAAAATGACAAAAATGACAAAAATGACAAAAATGACAAAAATGACAAAAATGACAAAAATGACAAAAATGACAAAAATGACAAAAATGACAAAAATGACAAAAATGACAAAAATGACAAAAATGACAAAAATGACAAAAATGACAAAAATGACAAAAATGACAAAAATGACAAAAATGACAAAAATGACAAAAATGACAAAAATGACAAAAATGACAAAAATGACAAAAATGACAAAAATGACAAAAATGACAAAAATGACAAAAATGACAAAAATGACAAAAATGACAAAAATGACAAAAATGACAAAAATGACAAAAATGACAAAAATGACAAAAATGACAAAAATGACAAAAATGACAAAAATGACAAAAATGACAAAAATGACAAAAATGACAAAAATGACAAAAATGACAAAAATGACAAAAATGACAAAAAGACAAAAATGACAAAAATGACAAAAATGACAAAAAAAGAAAAAAAATGATACAAAAATGACAAAAAAGACACAAAAATGACACAAAAAAGACACAAAAATGACACAAAAATGACAAAAATGACAAAAATGACAAAAATGACAAAGATGACAAAAATGACAAAAATGACAAAAATGACAAAAATGACAAAAATGACAAAAATGACAAAAATGACAAAAATGACAAAAATGACAAAAATGACAAAAATGACAAAAATGACAAAAATGACAAAAATGACAAAAATGACAAAAATGACAAAAATGACAAAAATGACAAAAATGACAAAAATGACAAAAATGACACAAGTGTCAAAAATGTCAAAAATGACAAAAATGACACAAATGTCAAAAATGACACAAATGACAAAAGTGTCATCAAAATGATACCAAATGATACTAAAATGATGCCAATATGGTACCAGAATGATACCAAATTGATACCAAAATGATACCAATATGAAACCAAAATTACACCAAAATTACACCAAAACTACTCCAAAATGACACCAAAATGACACAGAAATGACATCAGAATGATACCAAAACGATACCAAAATGACAAAAAAATGACACAAAAATCAAACAAAAATGAAACAAAAATGACAAAGATGACAAAAATGACAAAAAAGGCAAAATGACACAAAAATGACAAAAGTGGCAAATATGACAAAACTGAAAAAAATGACAAAAATGATAAAACTGACCCAAAAATTATACAAAAGTGACACAGAATTGACAAAAAAATTACAATTAAAATGACACAAACATTACTCAAAAATGTTTGTAAGCTTAATTTAACGGTTATTGTTTCTCAGGAAGTAGAAACGAATTCTCTTTACTGTGAATTTTATTAGTACTAAGAGAAAATCAAGCTTTCGCTTATGATACTTGTTCAAATTGTAGCCTGAGTTTGCTCTTAAAGTTTCGAAATACTGCATGTTAAATTTCTCCTTATTTTCAATGTGAAAACTAACGCCCCATGAAACTCAACTTTTAAAAATCGATATCGGCTAAGTGGACAGCAATACCTGTTTAACCAAATACAGACGACATAAAGTGCCAATAATACCAAATCCGGTGTAACGATCAATGTAAAGCCCCTTACCAATTGGAGAGCTACAACAAGAGGACAGCATCAAATCCCGGAACTCAATCCTGACTCCGGGCTGATCCCCGGGACAATTATCCACAAATTTAATCCTGTTTGTTTCCGATTCCGAGCAACTGAGACTGATTTTCTGGCCGAGATATTGGAAACATACAACATACATTGTCGGCAGCAGTTTAATCCACCCGGCCCCTGTTCTGAGGGCAGAAATACCAATAATCCTGGTTGTGTGATTGTTTGCTTGTTTTTTTGTGACTTTCGGTTAAAAAAAATGCTGATTTTCAAATTGAAGTTTTGAGATCCAGATCTCGGAATATTTTAGTAAATTTCTCAGTCGATCCTAAAAATTTGTTTGAATTGCATTTCTAATCTTAATAAAGCGTGATTTATTTGGTTTTATCCGTTTGTTCTCATTTGATTCCATTATGACGTCTTCGTTTTATAAGTATGTTCCAATCACACTTTCAAGTACACCTGTGGCTTTCACGTTAACAAGATTTGATCAAAATTCACTATCGTTGACACAACCCTTAAAAATTGGCAAGGCGTGGCAGTACAGCTTCTGATGTGTAAGAATGTTGAAAGCAAAAACTTATAAAGTAACCCAGTATCTTCCCAAAAAAGTAGGTTTTCGCCCCATTTTTTTCAACCATCAAACCAATATAAACTCACTACAAAATTTGTCTTTTTTTCTATTTTCTATCTTTTCCCCCTCATCCACCTTTTTTCGGTTGCGATTCTGTAAAAAAAAAACGATCATTTGATCCTGATTTGTTAATCAATTTAAAACCCGCAATAAAATAAAAATCACACTCTTATTTTCGATATGACTGGCTACCAACAAACAAAACAAAAACGTGTATTGGTGTGCGTGTTCCTAAAACCATAAATTCGATAAAAATGCTCGACCGCAAAATGCTGCACTTTGCACCGTCATCATCATCGGTGGGGACCGATATCGAAAAACCGACATTTGAATGATGTATAAAAAAATAATATTAATAAAATCGAAACCGCAAAACTTCACTGGGACTTCCGGCCAAACAACTGTGTAACATGTTATGGTGTCTCTCCTATAACTATGTATGAATATCTATTTTTTTTCTTTGAAACCGTAACCATCGAATGTCTCACGTTTCATGCCCACACAAACACATAAACACGCGCGAGCCGATTGTTTTGTATGATATGATATGTAATGATAAAACCAAATCGAACCGCCAAACGCACCACCGAAAAAAATTCTACAAAAACGTGTTGCAATCGTAATAACCGAACACGCGAATAATGTGAAACCAATACATGATTGATGTGTATGATGAACTAAATCAATCAACTACTACAAAAAAAAACAACCATAAAACAGGCACGAGACGCCCGTTCTAGACCATCCCATCAATATAATCTATGTTGACAATGATCTTGTCGTACTGGACAAACCCTGCTCGCTGCCGGTGAGTAAATTTACTCGTATGTTGTACTTACAAATGTTACAAAAACCCAAACCAGAAACAATAAAAAAACATAGAAGAATAAACCGCACTCCAACAAACCATACCAACCAAAACAACAACACACCTGAAGGATTTTGGTGCTGTCCAGTTTGATTTCCATTAATTTGTTACCTTCGTACTGTGGAACCTACCTGTGGTTACATCCTTGTGAAAAACCATTCAACATCATTATTAAGAGCATGGATCCTTTTACATACACATGTATGTATGCCCGCACTGCTCCATTGCAACAGGAAAACCAGCAAAAACAACCTTTGTGTGAGTGTGATGAAATTGCGACAGATCGGTACATTGGCGATCCTGAATCAAATCCTTCCAGTGCGCATTTGACGGTACTCAAGGGATGAGCAATATGTCAGATATTCAGATGATTTCATTCGCAACCCCCTTACTAATTTATTATATTTACTAACATGTGTATGGGAAAATAACTCTTCCAAATTCCAATAAACGCTTACATCTTCCTACATAATTATTCGAACGGAAAATACACTAATCAACACAGTCAAGTCACTAGTATGTAATACAAACAAAGAAGCTTATTTCAACTCGAACTCGAAAAGATTAAGTGTAAAATTGATCCAAACAGTAACGAATTTTAAGACTAATCGCTATGTAATCTTCATGGTTGGTCGGCTCCTCTTAAACAATAAATAGCCGAGAGAAAACAACACTATTTTCAGTTCGGTTTCCGAGTGTTATCCTCTATCGCTGATCGAGCTCCACTCGTTATACGAGTTTACACGAGCTGTAAGCGACTAGGGCGGCAAGTGCGAGAGCTCTCACATTTGAGTGAGAGAAAGAGAATTCTAGCCAAGAGCGCCCTAGTGTTTCAGTCATACACCTCAGTGGAAATGAAAAAAAAAATTATTTAGACTTCTAACACACAACTTAAAAAAAAAACATTTTCTTTCCCGCTGTTAGCGTTGCCACATTAAAATCTTTACTCTCATTGAAAAAAAATTGAATGCTAAACAATCTGCATCTAAATGTGTTCCGCATCTGAGTGGGAGAAAGAAAATTCTAGCTGAGAGCGCCCAAGTGTTTCAGTCATACACCTCAGTGGAAATGGAGAAAAATTCATTTCGACTTTCACCACACAACACAAAAAAAACAACAATTTTCGCCGCTGTCAGCGTTGCCACATTCAAATCTTTACTCTTATTGAGAAAACAAAATTGAACGTCATAAATTTGCACCGAAATGTGCACCAACAACAGAACAAAATTTGTAGTTTTTTTTTTTAATTTTGTTTGATTTTTGATACCATTTCATAACAGAACACTAGACTGGCCCATAACAAAAAAAAAAATCCGTATATTCCACGTGGCACCCCCTAGATTGGTGCATTTAGGTGAAAAAATGACTTTCTGAAAGTTTCAGGTCGAAGCACGAGCTGGCGCAAAGGACTTGAAATTTGTATGAAGATTTTCGGCAAAATGTATGAAAAATCGTCATACTTTCCCTCTTTGTGTTCGAAAATATGTTTCCAGTATGCTAGAAAGCTATGAATTTCAGGAATTGTAGTTCAAACAATAACAAAGAAGTTTATAGAAGATTTTGGCACGATACAAGTTGACTGTGATGAGTTATCCGCAATTGAATTTTCTTGACTGGCTTGGAGTTTATATCGAAACACACCGTTAAAATAAGAGGTTAAAGAGGTTACACTGTTTTGTTACAGATTCGTTTGATGTTCTCATCATTTAATTACAAATTCAATTATAATTTAGATGTTCAGAATATGAAAAGCTTGACAATTCAGGATATTTTAAAAACCAGTTTTCAAAAATCTTGACAATTCGAGATTTTTTGAAAAAATAAGGACAAATCCTGAAAAATCAGGACACATCTGGCATCTCTGGTTCGGAGAGCAGCATTTTTTCTCGTAAACGAATCAAGAAGAACCTGTGTTAGCTCCATAGTACTTTGAAATATACAAGGTAGGCTATTCAACTCTTTTTTCAAAGTATTGGTAAGAGGCTCCAAAAATAGTTATGGAAAAAACTGGCAAATGTATGGAATTTTTCAGAAAATCAAATTTTTTTTAAAATTGACCATCATTAAAATTATGAGAAAAATAGGCATTGATGCATTTTAATGCAACGAACAATATTTGGCTTTTCAAAATCGCTAAAAGTAATATGCAACGGGCTTTTGGTCGATTGAAAACTAAAATTTGGTGATTATATTGCCTTCTGTTGTCTTTTTCTTGTGCAGTTTGAACAAAAATTCAAACAAATTGATTTGTAATCACAGAAATATGAAGTATTTTACATCTTTATCAAATTTGAACATAGACAGAAGAAAATATTTAATTGTTTGCTCTCAAAAAAGAGGGACGGTGATGAAAATTTCTTTTGAATGCTCATTATTCATGGTTCAGATCCGAAAATCCAAAGCAAAAAATAGTTTCCGATGAGCCTGAAGAATCAATCTTTAATCTGAGGCCTTTTTCAAAGGTATCGAATGGTTATTGACGGAGAAATTAATAATTTTGATTGCCATTCTATATAAAACTGCCAAATTTTCATAACTATCTTTGTTGGTATGCAAGCATGCTGTGTACATACATGGAGCTTTCAAGTGAGGTTAAGCGCAATGGCCTACCTGTTATTTTCCATGTATCTACTGTGTGTTAGCTCTCTGATTTCTCCTCAACACAATGCGAAACAGTGATGTTAACTTTTCAGATTTTGTCTGGATCTTCCAGACATTTCGGTCTTCCGCCAGACATTTTTTTTTTTCAAGTTTTCCCCAAGATTTCCAGACTTTTGACATTTCTTCCAGACTATTCCAGACTATTGGGTTTGGCCGTAAATTTTTCAACAAAACAAATAGAAAATTAAAATGTTTCACGTGCAATGGTAATGATGAGAATTAGGAATTAAAAAGTGTTAAAAATATTAAGAGAGTGAAATTCTGCGGAGATATATGTGAAACAGGGGAATTAGCATAGCTCGTTTAGTCCCATGCAGAGGACTGAAACCGCTGTCAAATTGCTAGCTAACGCACCGTACCAATATTATGGAACCAGCCGTAAACATTATATTAACGAATATCAAAAAATTGCCTCTGGTACAAATTTTTACCAAGCAAATGCCATGTTGCCCTTATACGTATTTCACTCGTTTTGTTTTTCGTCTTCTTGCGAGTTTCTTGACTGAAAACTTGATACGGGAATATTTGTTATCTTCAGCCCCTTGGTCTCATTCCATGCAATTGAAAGTGGCAGAATACTATCTGCATAATTAAATTCCAGCGACCTTGAAAAAAAGGTCATCTTCTACTGAAATCGCTATCCAGACCTTTTCAGACTTTTTTTTAAATCTTCCAGATTTTTTTTTTAAAACAGTTGGCAACTCTGATGCTAAATAGATTTTTTTCCGGAGAAGAGATTTCTCTTCATCGGCGAATGTAAATGCCCTCGGTCACTCTAATGTGTTGGCAATCTCACTCTTGACCAGAGATGCCAATGTGCCTGTTTTTTCAGAATTTGCCTGATTTTTGAAGGTCCATCCTGATAACCTGATAAGTCCAGTTATTTTTCCTGATTTTTGGAAATAAGAACTGTGTACATACCCGCTCAAAACTCAATAGAAAAAAAATAGTTGCATATTTGGATTGCGCCTCCAAATGAATCAATATTTCTTTTAAAATTTTTGGCACCTCGGAAAACTTTGATTGTTGTTGCCTTGTGTTATCGCACCCTAATCTGAGACAATTTGACATTTCTTGCAGCAGTACTTGTAAGTAAATGAAGATTGATCCAAACTACAATACATTCGTGACACTCCTTTTAAAATTACGATTTACGGAAAAACATATCATGTTTTCGGCCAACAACCAGTCAATTGCATAATCTTCAAAATAATAATAAGTGAAACGGAATATATGATTGATTTGTATTTCAAAGTCAGAAACACAGGCAAATGTATATTTGATCAAAATTTATTGACAAGAGGATTAATGGCTGGAATATTTGATAGCGTATTCAAACATTCGTTCACATTTCTGTGGAAATCGGCTTTTTTTTCTTTCAAGTTTATAAAACTGTTTTTGCGTATCTTTTGCTACATAAACTTTTGAAATCTGCCACATTTAAGCTTAACTTCGTGAGAACTACTGAGTTTTTTTTTCAAAATGCTTGATTAGTATCTCAAATATTACAATTCGAATAAAACAACTCCAAAAAGGTAAATTTTCAAACAACTGCTGATTCATATATCACATATTTGAAAAACGCTATATTTCGTTAGTTAAACGTTTGATAACTGGTCAATCTTTGATAGAAAATATGATTAAAAGGCATAAAAACAATAAAAAAAAAATTTAAATGTTGAAGTAAAAAATGCATTCAGCTCGATCATTTTATGTTAGCCTGATTTATCCTGATTTATATTTTCAAGCTCCCTGAATTTGGGAAAAAAAATGTTGGCAACCCTGCTCTTGACTGCAGAGCGATTTATCTCTCCCCGCACAGTTTGGAGGGAACAGACGAAAAAAAGTGCACTCTCTTTCACTGAATAAGCCGATCTGAGGAGTTTTTCCATCCATTGTAATCTTATAAAAATAAAAGGTATTACTGGGGTAATAATACCAGACACAGATGGCTCTGGCAAAAAACGACAGGTTTGAGTTTTTGAAACTATTTCACACAAGAAAAGTATTTTTTCAGGTGTAGAAACAGGTGGCTTCCATTTTTTTTATTATTGTAGATCCCCGTTTCATGACAATTTTTTAAAAGATTGCTCCACCATCTTATTGTCCCTTATTCTGGATCCTTCATCATGATCATAATTCGGGTCTTGATCATTGGCCTTGAACCTGGCTTTTGAATCCCGACCCAACATTTTGATTCTGGAATCCTGATGCTGATTTCGGATTCTGATCATGGTTTCTCATCTCGGATTCTGATTTCGGATACTGATCCCGTACTCTGAATTATGATCCTGATCTGAATCTTGATCCTGAATCCTGAAATCATAGATCTTCTTTTGCTGTTCTAATACTGATCCTGGATTCTGATCTTGAAACCTACTTAGATCCTTATTTCAAATATACCTTGATTGTGGATCTCGATCCTAAATTTTAAAAGCTGATCGTGGGGCTTGACATTTTATCCGCAGATTGGTTCCGGAACCTTATGGTGATTCTGAATCCCAATCTCGAATCCTGATTGAAATCCATATCCTGATCCTAATACCGGAATCTGATACCGTATCCTGATCGTGATCCTGGACCCCGATTTCAGATTTAAGGTTCTTAATCCTGATCCAGAAATTTTAATCGTGATTCTTCATCCTGATTTCTAGGCAGGTTCTCAAATCCTGATCCTCGATTGTGATGCCAGATTTGCTATCTTAAAGCTGATCCTGCATCCTGATCTTGAATCCAGACTACGGTTAAGATACTTCCCTCAACCTTATCATGGTCTTGGATCCCGATTTAAAATTTTAAATTCTGATCATGGTACCTGATGCCGAATACTGAACCCAAATGCAGAATAGTGATCCCACATAGAGATCCCACATTGTGATCCCACATAGTGATCCCAAATAGTGATTCTGGTTCTTGACTAAGGATTCTGATTATTGATCTTATTGTTTCAATCTTGGATCCAAATCTCGTATCTCAATCCAGATTTGGCTCCTGAACCTGACAGTTGATCGCTGATTCAAGATCGTGATACCGGATCCTGACTCCGTTTTTTTATCCTGATCCCAGATTCTGATCTTGAACCTGCATTTTGATCTAAATAGATCATTATCCCAACCATATCCTGTTCCTGTGATCTGATTCTTAAATCGAATCCGATCCACCCAGCTGACATAAAATCGCATTAGAAATGATAGCTCAAATCATTTAAAAAGTTAATGCGAATAGCAATTCCTACCTAATAATTACTTCCGTTAAACTTATCCTGGTCTTGAAACCGGATTGAAAATTTTAAATTCTGATCATGGTACCTGTTCTCGATCAAACTCAACTTTGTGGACTGTATAACACTAATCACTGGGAGGGGATCGGTAACACTTCACCTCGATTTAACTTTATTTCCGTTTCCGATCGTTAGTGAAGGTTTTACTTTGCCCGGACTTTAAATTTTGGATCGATTTTTAAAAACACATCGACACTGCTGTTGGTTGGTAAGAAACTGACTGTACTCAATTATGCTTTTTGTTTGCGTCTCTCCCAAACTGAGCATAAAGAGAGACGGCAAATTGGTGAGCAGTGAGTTCTTGAGTGACTCCGCTCATACTTTGACATTTCACTAGGGGTGCGCAAAAAATTAAACTTATTTTCATTATCAAACAGTACCTGATGCCGAATACTGATCCCGAATGCGTATAGTGATTCTGGTTCCTGACTAAGGATTCTGATCTTTCCTGGATCATTGTTTCAATCTAGGATCCAAATCTCGTATCTTAATCCAAATTTGGCTTCTGATCCTGACAGCTGATCGCTGATTCTAGATCGTGATACCGGATCCTCACTACGAATGTTGATGCCGATCCAGATCCTGATCCTGAACCTGATCCTGAACCTGAACCTGAACCTGAACCTGAACCTGAATTTTGACTCGGATCCTGAAATCTGATACCCAATTGAAATCCGATCCAGCATCGAGTTTTTGGATCCTTGTCGTGATCCTGATTTTGAATCTTTATAGATATGTAAATAAGGGTCAGAATCCTGAATAGCTTGTGCTTATCATAAGTAACTTCTGAAACAGCATTGGAAAATTTTTAATCACGTTCGATAACTGATGTCATTCTTCAAACTAAATCTCCCGGTAGAGTTCCCATTTGAACGAAATTAAACGAGAAACTTTATGTCTTGCCCGGATACACTGGTGCAAATTTTCGAAAGGGACTGATATTTTGAATAACAGATGCGATATTAATATCCTCACTAAGTTTTTGGGCCTAAAATATTGCAAAAAAAAAACGGAAACAACACGAGTGGCCCTGGCTTCGAGAAGCCCCTCTACGCCAGAATGTTTCAATAAAGCCAAAAGCACTTGTTACGAAGCTTTATTTGCTGCTCTCGGTCAGTACCTCTTCTTTAAACCATGTGGCTGTTCTTAACGATTCCCTGTAAAAGGGAAACAGAAAGATGAGATTTTGTGGAACTTTCGAGAGAAAAAAAATCGTGGAAAAAACTTTCTGCTGAAATCACTTTCCCAGTGCCGTAATCAAACCCGATAACGGGTCGGCGGAAAAATAACGTCCCGATTTTCAGTCGGTTCGAATTTTTTCCCTCTCTATATTCATTCAAATCACCAGCCCGGAATCATATACAGTGTGATTTGTGAGTTTGGGGGAAAGTCTGGCTGGACCGAAAAGTTTTTTCTACTCTGTCCTCACTACCCCCGAATAAAATCACGATATGGTGATTTTGTTAGGCGACGGAGTTGAAAGGGGGGGGGGGGGGGTTAAAAAAAAGTTGAAACAGGCAATAATGTTCTCAACTGTGTTGAATTGAAAGAACGAACCGGAGCGGGGGAAAAGCTCTCCCCACCTTGCATTCTGGGAACAAATGAAACCACACCAAAGTTTGACATACACATTGAGTGTTGGGAATTTTGCGGTTCGTTGAAAAAGCTACTAGGCTGGGGCAGAGGCTCGTTGCAATTTTTTACTGACTTCATAAAAAATGGTAAATTTCATGAAATTATCATGTCTTATATACGAGATTGAAAATCGATTATATACTTGATTATACATTTTATACAATTCAATATTTATGGAATTTATGTGTGGTAATTGAATCGAAACAATTTTCCTAAGACACATGGAAACATTTGTTTCCACGATGATTAACAAATCGTAATCGGCTTAACGCACAGTAGATTAACTACATTTTTTACATTCCCAAAAAAAATCTTCAACTTTTCCTAATTGTACTGTTGCCCCCTTGTGAGACGCCAATGAATTGGTCTTGTAATTTTTTGTTTCGCAAATCCACCGGCCTGTAGTACTCGCGTTTAGTCCTATTTCGCGTTGAATTTTACTTTGCCGGTGCTGCCAAGCGGAATTGAGAGTTTGCAACTTCAGATAAATTATGGTGAATGTGTTCCCTCTACTTCTTTCCACTTGGTTAGGGCCGCTCTCTGTTTTGTTATGCAAAATTTCAAACGAATTGAAAACGCTGAAATGAAAAGGTAGTGGAAAAAAAAATTTTTAGAGAATCTGGCGTTAAACAGTCAATGTGTCTCCACTCCAGGATTATTTTTTTTCGTCTTCGTATATTCTAAGGCCCTTAGGAGGATTCTGAGTTGAGAGAATCGACATCACTCTTCCGTATAATGGTTGATTAATAATTAATTAGCTTCGAAGGAAAAATTTACCCAGACAAGGTAAATGTTTTGTTAGGCAGGATACCGAATCGCGGAGTCGACATTGCCGACAGGATTCATTTTTGCTGGTCCCAAAAGCTTTCAGCCATTATGTCGTTGGCTTTCAACTTTTTAGCTTATCATCGATGATAAAGGGTCCGGTCCCCGTTTATATTTGCTTCGGATGAGTTGGTCCGTTGTTCGTTGGTTCAGAATTAGAATGGTTCACGATGAAGATAGGAAAAAAAGTGAACTACCTTCATCAAATCAGAGATTGGGAGGACCAAGATTATGTTCAGTCATATTTTGCCGGGATAATCATCACGATTACAAGAGGCTTATAGAGTAAAAACAAAGGAATGGCTGCTCTTTTGGTTTAACTCCATACGAATTTTCATTGGGAATGTTCGTTTTTTTTGCTGCCTCTTCCTATTTAGACAACAAACTCAACCTGGTGGAAAAGGGGAAAGCAAGAAGGGCGACTAATCCCGACTAAGCAAACATCGACCCCAGGCCCAGTCCCATAAATTCTGTCTCCCAGGGTCAAAATGGCAGACGAAATTTATGGTTCCCGGTTCTGGCTGTTAGCTGTTGGCTATTGGCTAGCAGGATACCACCGTAGTCATCGAATCGAGGAACATAGACTTTAACATGACCAATGGCTGGCTAGCTAGAGGACGTTTGGAAGCTTCTAGAGGATAGAAATGCAAAGGTACATTCTAGGTCGTGCATGTTCGAACAAAAACTGCGACCAAAAGGATCTGACTTGTTTGGGGAAGTTACGACTCTTTCAGACTTTGTATTATTAAAAACAATATTTTTTCGCAGTTTTCGAATCTATTTGAATTGTAGGAATGCAAATTCTCAATTCGCCATCTACAGAAAACAGAATCGAATGCTTAGATATCTTTCAAATTTTAGATTAAGGTTCCCAGAATTTTTATAGCAGGTATCCAGGCCGGACATTTGATTTCAAAATTGTCGATCAAATATCCGGGCAATATTCTGGAAAATTTAATAAATCCGGGTAAAATCCAGGCTTTTTTCAATGATATCCCGGACCGGATTTCTTCAAATTGTGTATTAAATGTCCGGGCAAACCCAGATATAACCGGGCAATCTGGCAGCCTTACTTTAGATGTATAGTAGGGTGGCAGCCATGACCTGTGCAAAAGCGCTCAAAGTTCCTTTTTTCACCATAAAAAATCAGCAAATCGGAAAAATTGAGATTTTCATTTTGATGCCAAATGGCGCACAGTGGGGCAGCACTTGGCCAAAACCCCTTTTTGTAAATTTCGAAAATTCATCACAAATTTATGCTTTTCAGAAACTGGACATCAAGCCGATCACAAATCTGTCAAACAAATCTTAAAATTCGTTGTTTCATACAATTTTCTACGTAGGTGAAGTTGAGGTTCGATGCTGTTGCATTTTATCGCAAAAACAAAAAAAAATATTTTGAATACTCCACTAAAATTTTATTTCTTGAAGAAATAAAAAAAAGGCTTGGATGTGTTCAGAATAACATGAAGCATAAACGTATAACGTTAAAAATTACGAATTTTCATCGTATTCCGACATCAGGAAAACATGTTACCCCACGTTACTCCACTCTCATTCCTACTCAAACATTTAAATGGAAGTCTCAGCTATCCAACAGGAAAAACTGGTTGCCACTTTTTGCCAATTAAAAAGTGTTTCACGGTTTAGTGAAACATTAATTTGGGCAATTATCGTACTTTTGGGATTGCTTTTGATAATGGTTTTTGCTAGAAAATCGAATTTTGAATTCAGCTCATTTAATTAATTCCAAAACTTATTTTCCTCTTAGCTATTTGATAATACTATTTTGGTTTTTAAAAGTTTTTTTTTATCTACAGACAAGCAGATAAGATTCTTTGGAACATAAACTTTCTATAACCTTCTCAAATCCTTTTCGGGCTGATGCTTAGTATCTGTTAACACTTAATTTTTTAATCAACGTTTTTTTCTATAAAATTTCTCCGCAACATTCGTTCATTAGGAAAAAACTAGATTCTAGTTTTTACTCAAAAATAAAATAGAAATTATTTACACACCGGATGTTTGGGTATTTAAAAAAAATAATGTAACCATGTCTTTTTACTGTCAAATTGAGCAACAGAATATTTGATCCACTAGCTACTTATATAATGTACGAATATACCATTTCTATAAAATATCCTTCTTCCAGAAAAGAGATGGGTCTCAAACTAGCGTTAAAATAACATGCATTTCTCTTTTGACAAATGTCGGCCCATTTACGTTATTAATTCAAGAGTTTTGTAAATACTCAGGTAACATTTGTATGTTTTTATGAGAGGAGGGATCTTAAAACATCATTTAACATTTTAACGGTCCTAAAAACCCTTACATGATAATTTTCGTGCCGATAGACTGAGTAGCCTTCAATTCGATAAGAAAAATCTACTAAACAAAGTTATTTGGATCAAATTTTACAACATCTACATGAAAAAAAGTTTCATCAAATTAAAGATTTCGATCAGATGAACAACTTTTTGGAATACTTCAAACCAGTAGGATTTAATTTGAAAAAGTTATGAGGTTTCGACCATCGATTGGTCAGGTCTACCCCACTGTGTGGCCTAAACATGCCTTAAAAGTCGAAATCTGGTGCGATCCCGAAATAATTTGTTTGTCAAAAATCAACTAAAAATTTTCAAAAATCACCAAAGGGACCAAAGGTAATTCGAAAATTTAAATTTTAATTTTGATGCCGGATGACTAAGAAAGGCATGAAATTTTTGCTCCAAAATTGATTTTCTGTGACTTGGCCGTATTTTTTCAGAAAACCGAACTAAGCCTCAGAAGGTCGAATTTTAACCCAGATTCTTTTTAGATAACATTAGATCTCGACGTTTCATGCATTCCTAAGTCTTTTAGCATCAAAATAAAAAAAATTCGGTTTTCCGATTTTTTTTTGGTCCTCCCTTTGGTGGTTTTTGATTAAAGTTTCAATATCAAATTTGAACAAAAAAAATTATCGAGATAACACCAGATTTTAACGTTTGGAGCATTTTTAAGTCATTTGGCATCGGAATTAAAATTTCGATTTTTACTATTTCCTTTGGTCCTCCCTTTGCTAGTTTTTATACGGTCAAAAAACGGAAACTTTGAGCGCTTTGAGGCACCTCTAAATCAATTTCGATTGAGCTGAAATTTTGCACAGGTCAGTTTTTTGAGCAAATCTACAAAATGAATACGATCGGTTTTCAAAATTCGATCATGAAATTTTTTCCGTTCATTCATTCCCATGCTTATGTATGGTGTATAAAGATTGATAAAAGTTCGCCTAAAAATGTCTTGTTGACAGGTGTAAAAGTTGTAAACATACATAAGCAGTTTTTGTATCATTATTTAAACTAAGGTTGCCAGATTTTTTTAGCACGTATCCGGGCCAGGCAAATCCTGCAAATTTTATATAAAAACCTGACAAAATCCGAACATTTTAATTCAAAATTGACGACAAAAATCCGGGCAATATTCGAGCAAATTTTTCAAATCCTTGAACTTACTCAAGAAAAAAAAATAGAAACTATAATTTTCTCATCAAAACTTATCGACAGTTTTACAATCGTACAAAAAACCTTTCATAATTATTTTTATAAAACTTGCTCAAAATTTTTCGTTCTGAAGGCATTAATAAAAAAAAATACTACACAGTTTGTTTTTTTTTGCCAAAAGTTGATAAATCCGGGCAAGATCCGGGAATTTTTTTCAATAAAATCCGGGCAACCGGGCCGGGCCGGAGTGTTCCCAAATTTAATACTAAATATCCGGACAAACCCGGATTAAACCGGGAAATCTGGCAACTTTAATTTAAAATCTGTAAAAGTTGGAAAAGCAAACCAGCATCACTTTTGTTATCATTATTTAAAAATCTTTTGTGGGACATATAACAAACAAACAACAAGCGCAAACAAAATTTTAAATAGCCGCAGCCCGTGGCGTAGAGGACAGCCTTCAAGTCTTCTAAGCCAGCGGGTATGAGAGCGAATTCCGGTCACGGCATACATAGTACACTTTCTGTGGGTTGTGCTAGCATTTGTAAGATACTAGCCATCATATCCTCGAAAAATGTACGCTTAGAGTTAGGAAAAAGGAATCTCTTCGAGGAAACATCAAGTTTCATTGAGATCCTGTATGTGTTTGGATTCGTTTAATGAAATAAAAGAACCATTTCCGACCCAACTGGATGTTATTTCAAAGCAGGGGTGAGTAACCTTTGAAGCAATGGGCCACTTTTAATTTGAAATTCTTTCGGCGGGCCGCATCAAAATGAAATTTAATATTTATATTATAAGAGATGTTGAGAAAGGTTTCAAATTTATTGAAAAAAAATTTAACCAGATTTGTCAATGTTACAGTTTGCATTTGTGATTCTAGAAAATATTTACAGATTTCATAAATTTTAAATTTAATTTAGACACCTCTGGGACAGGCTTTCTAAGGCTGAATCATAAAAATCTTATGACTTTGGTAATGTGGATGTCTAATTTTTATGTTAAATGACTCCTTTTAATCAATGTTTTGCATGATATGTCTATGAAACTTCTCAAAATAGCATCACACATAAAACAAGTTAACAAAATTCACATTTTTCCTAGGTGCAAAGAATCTCAGAACTGATTTTGACTTATTCAAGGGCGCTGAATCTAAATATGTATTCAATTAGTTTTTTGTCAGTTCTCGTTTTCGAGATAATTTAAAAAAATAGGTAAACGATAAGTTTCAATTTATGTCCTTCTCTTGACAAAACTGTTAAATAAAAATACTTGTTAACTCAATGATCCACTTTAAAAAAAATCACAAGTAACTTTGAATTCTGAAAAAAAGAAATGGAAGTTTTCATTTTGATATCAGAACCTGCAATAACTGGGAATTTATACGAAACTAGCTGACCCGGTAAACTTCGTTTTACCTTCTTATGTAATCGTAATAAATGTTTGATTTCATCTACACGTCCTTAACTTCATCGTGCTTGCGAATCGATTCTTAAGCGGGCCATAGACTACACAAATTGGCCTGTACAGATTCGATGATTCCACGACGATTGTTTGATCTATGCTCGCCCACACACTACACAAACATATTTCACGCGAACACAAACGATTGCTGGCGAAAACAGCAACAGCAACAAAAAAAACCATCTCCACCCCGGCTGGGAGGATTTTTTTTTTTTTTGTTTATTTGTGACACTTTACCAACGTTTTGGCATTCGTGTCAAGGCTGGGAGGATGTTTTGTACAAAATATTTCGATCCCGACCGATTTTACTCCAACCGTTTGGGCACTCATTCAAGCAGTGCCATACACTATGCAAAACGTGTTTCCAGCGACAAAATTTCATCGAATTTCATCGCATTTGTACAAATGTTGTGTAGTCTGTGGCCCGCTTTATGGAAATCGAAACAAATAAAGTTGAATTTGTATTGGGACCCCCCTCTCATAAAAAGTGAGATTCTTGAAACTATTATACGAACCATCACTGACCCAAAAAACCCTCGGATACCAAATTTCACTTCATTCCGACCGACCATTCATACGTGATGTTATTACAAAGAAAACGCCTACATTTTTATATATAAGATTGAGGCGTTTTCTTTGTAACAACACGTATGAATGGTCGGTCGGAATGAAGTGAAATTTGGTATCCGAGGGTTTTTTGGGTCAGAGATGGTTTGTATAATAGTTTCAAGAATCTCACTTTTTATGAACCTTTACCCAAAATTGATCAATTTAAAAACTTCCACACGCCATATTACCAAAACTAGAAGCGATAACCGAAATATGTGAAATGTTTTGAATAAAGGACGCCAATCTCTTACAAAATCAATTGAAACATAGGCACCAAAAATGCTGTTTTACTGAGTAATCGTTACAAACTTTTTGGTTTGAATCACAGAATTACATACATATATTGTTTTTGTCGAGGTATCAGAATATCGCTGAGTTCTACCGATATGAAATCTATAATCGTTAGCCCAGTTTTTATTATAAAATTTTCCTTATTTCTGTTATTAATCATGAATAAAAATATTTCACTTCATCATACAATTTTAACTTTGTTTGAAACGAAAAATCAAGTCTCAACTACCTGCTATATAACGTATTTCCGATAAATAAAAAGAACTCAATAAAAAGCTTAAATCCTAAAGTCAACAATCGGGATGATTATGGGAAAAATGCAACTGAAAACAAGCGACGTGCAAATCAAGTTATTGATATATCATGTTTTTGGTTTAGTAGGTGCTATTTTATGATAACTAACAATCTTTCGTAAAAAAATCGTGAAATAAATTTAATTTGAGATTAGCTCCGCGGATCGCACAAACATGCCTCGTGGGCCGAATGCGGCCCGCGGGCCGCGGGTTGCTCACCCCTGTTTTAAAGTATCCCAGGTTGAAAACTTGTAATTCACTTAAGAAATTTGTTGAAGTCTAAAGTGTTTTGATAATAGATGTTTTGTCGTAGAATGACGTCTAACGACAACAACAATTGGAATTTCGCCTCACAAAAATGTGTTACTTAAAAAAAAACCTCATTAAAAGACAGCTGACAGTATTTATTTTCCGCTTCTTTGAATTCAAATTATCAATCTATACGAGCGTTTTTCGAATGCTTTGCTGTTTTTTTATCCAGTTTCTGCTCCTGATCATTGGAGGGTTTTGAATTAAATGATCAAATAAAAAAACATAAACATACTTATTAACATTTCCGGCATCACTGGAAGATATTTTAAAACTAAGAAATTTGTTGAAGACTAAACTGTTCTGATAATATATGTTTTGTCGTAGCATGACGCCTAACACCAACACAAAAGGGGTGCAAATTGGAATTTCGCGTCACGAAAATGTGTTACTTTAAAAGACATCCTAATTGAAAGACAACTGAAAGCATTTATCATCCGCTCGTTTGAATTCAAATTTCGGCTCCTGATCATTGGAGAGTTTTGAATTAAATGATCAAATAAAAAAAAAACAAAAACCTCATCAACATTTTCGGCATCACTGGATGACATTTTAAAGTTTCGCAGGTTGAAGATTGTTATTTAATTAAGAAATTTGTTGAACACTTAAGTGTTTTGAAAATTGGTGTTTTGTCGTAGAATGACGTCTTAGGGCAAAACAAAAGGGGTTTGAATTGGAATTTCACGTCACGAAAATATGTTACTTTAAAAGACATCCTAATTAAAGCTCATCCGTCTCTGAAATTTTTATCCGTTACAGTCCCTGGAGTTTCAATTTTACACATTCCTGACTCTTGTTTCCTAACAGATTTTTACAAAATTTTGAGTTTTAGAAACCTCGTAAAATATGTGTAGAAACCTCAAATATGTTTTGTAGAAAACATTTAGCTACAACACTTCAGTTTTCCATTATTTAAATTCTAAGAAAAAAAAATCGAAAAAACATGCTTCGGTAAAAAGCTTGAATACAGCTACCTCTCAAATTTCGGCAAAAAATCTGTGTATTGTGTTTTGAAAATCCAATGATGCGAAAATGTTCATCAACAAAATTACATCAACTTTTCAATCCTCTTTTTAAAATATATCTGGTATGACTGAAACCATTTTGACAGTTCATTGATTGAAAAGTACGATTTTTACACTACTTTATTGCATTTTTTGGTCATGATCTCAAAATTAAAAAAAAAATACATCCTTATGTGCAATTTATAGCTTTTAACTTCACCTTTTTTTATACTAAGTGACATTTTGTTTTGAGCATTCCGTAGCTCACCTACAGTTTTTTTTTCCGAAGCATGTTTTTTCGGATGGTTTTTCTTAGAATTTGAAAAAAAATCCATGTAATAGACGAAGAAAATTTAAAAAAATCCTTTATAAATCATATCCAGATTCTTCAAAATCATGTTGTTTTCAAATTGCGTTGTCAGAATAAATATGACATTTTACAAGATTTCAAGCAAAATTTGAAAAAAATATTGAATTTCTAACATGAAATTTAATCAAATCAATCGAAAGATTCCTTTTAATTCAACCACGGTGGTTGAATTAAAAGGAATCTTTCGATTGCTTTGATTTAGTTGAATCATTCAACCAAGTAGGCTCACAACACAACATAGTGAACATGAAATTACAAGACTACTTTGATTGATTTTGCAATTGCTTTCAAATTGTTTTCCCAAAAAAAAAACATCTATTTGATTGTACTTGTCAGGAGCAGAATCCGGGATCTGGGTCCAGGCTAGCATAACGATCAACTTCAGGATCAGTGACCTTAGATCAGAATCTGGATATTCATCAGGATCCACGATAAGGGTTCAGGATGAGGATCAAGGTCCAAGATCAGAATAAGCAAGGTGGCCAGTCAAATTCAATTTTTGATTTCCCGCATTTTTCCCGACTTTTTCCGACATGGTCTTGCGAAATTCCCTTCTCTCAAACACAAAAGAAAAACTGTCTATTTAATGGTTTTCTACCTTTAATATGTGTTTGAATTATAGTTTTTTAATTAAACCCAAAAATGACAGCAGATTTAAGATAATTTCAATTTTTAAAAACTTATTCAAAACAGCGGCAAATAAGTAAGTTCAAATCACAAAGAAGAACATTTTTAAATCTTATATTTAACCTTCATGTATTTTATTTATTTCAAAAACCTCTTTTGAATGTATTTTTTTTGCTTTTCAAGAAAAACGATCAATTTTCAAGTTGTAAATTCAATTCAAAAACTGTTTTGATTTCACAGTGTGTATTCTGATCAGAAATTAAGTGATGTGTTTCGCGTTGATTTTATCCATGCTACCACAGTGATACCAAAACTCTCTTTTCTTGCTCCTTAACTATTCGTTTGAAAAAATTTTTCACCGAAGGAAATATGGTCGGAATTCAACCAGACAGAACTAAACGCCATCAGCATTTTTTTTTTCGAGAAACTTCAGTTTAATATACCAATCAATCTTTTAAGAAATAGTCAGTAGTTTTTAATCGTAAGAAACTAATTTCCGTCAATCATTCACATATGCCATTTCAGTCTTGTAAATAAGATTTAAATTCTGTTTTTTTTTAAATAATTCGCAAAGCGATTGCGCTAAATTCGGGCTGGTCAAACCTAACAAAATATTCGTTGAAAATGGTCAATAAAGGTCTAAAATGTTAATTTCTAACATAACTTAGAAGATAAATAAGCCCCAAAGATCGTAACTATGCTAGGCATTTATTGAAAGTTTGTTCATTTTAAGTATGTACTTCTTTTAATCTGAACCGTTTTTCCTGGTTTTACCGGACTTGCCCGGATATTTGACACAAAATTTCGGAAAGACCGGTCTAGCCCGGATATTTTCCGAATTAATTTACTTTATTTGCAAAACTTAACAAAATCTCGAATTGAATCGCGCCTAAAAACATTTTTTTAAAGCAAGTTTCATCAAAATAATCAAGAACGATTTTTGGGGGCCTTAACACGGTTGAGTGTTAGTTTAAATTTTTTTCAGTTATCGTGGAGCAACGGATTCACTGAAATGTATGCCCTGATCAGCTAAGCCAAAAATTCCCGATTCCTTGGAGGAATTCCTGACTTTTTCCTATTGGAATTTTAAAACCCGACTTTTTTCCGCATTTTCCAAATTTCCCGAATGAGTGGCCCTTGGAATGAAAAACCGGGATCAGAATCCTATATTTAGAACCAAAAATAGATCCTACTATTGAGAGTAAAGATCCACTTTAAAATTCAGGATAACATCGGGATTAGTTTAAACGGTCAAGGAACCTCAATTGGAGGACGGATCCAAGATAAGGGATCAAGATGAGAATCAAAATTCGTTTTCGTGATCCAGAATCATTATATGGAATCATGATCCATGATTTGGATCCTTCATAGAGGCCTAGATTCAGGTTTCGGGTTTAGGAATCATTATCTAGGATGAGTATCTACAAACTGGATTGAAATCAGAATCCAGAATCAGTGAAGGGAATCAAAATAGCGAATCCAGTATCAGAATCGGAAACCAATATGAAGATCTAGAATTAGAGTCCGGGATCCAAAACCAGGATCAGGATCGAAGTCAGGATCCCGGTTTGAGATCAAGATCGGAAAAGAAAATACAAATCGGTATCAGGATTATGATCTTATCTCGCTACAAAATCAGAATTTAGGACCAGTATTAAAATTAGAATCAAGATCAAGTAATAGATTTGAATCCAGAATCGATATTATTACTCAGGGTTCGGGTCAAATTCCAGGCTCAGAATCAGACACCAGGATCAGTTCCCAATATCTAGGATAATGATAAGGTCCCACTATCAAGAGTCAAGATTCAGATCAGGATTAGGGTTTGGGATTACTATCAGGATTTGTATAAAGCATCCAGGATCCACAATCCGAAATTAATATCTCAGAACGGGGCTCAAGATGAAAATCAGTATAGAAACAAGAATCAGAATCGGGGATCAAGATCCAAAATCAGGATAAGAATCGAGGTCAGGATCCAGAGATGAGATTAATATCGGAATCGAAAGTAAAAATCGGGATCTTATTTCGCTTCAAATAAGAATCTAGATTAGGTTCTGGATCAGGATTGCTTTTGTATGGCTGAGGTGATAAAATTGAAGAAGTTTTGAATCAATTAATGCTCAGTATTCGGATTAAAGTCCATGCACAGAATCAGAAACCAGGATCTGTTTCCAATATCTAGGATTATTTTAAGGTCCCACTATTAAGAATCAAAATCCAGATCAGGATTAGGGTTTAGGATTACTATCAGGATTAGTCTACAGGTTCGAGGATCAACAAACTGAAATTGATAGCAAAGAACGGGGTTCAAGATGAAAATCAGTATCCGAATCAGAATCCGAATTCTTGATCAATGATCATCGATCCAAAATCATGATCTTTGATGGAGATTCATTATCTTATTTCAAATCAGGATCCAGGAAGAGATAGATCCATAGTCAGGCTTAGGAATCAAGATCAGATTTTTGACGGTTGCCATGGAAGGAAAGAATTCTTCTGATAAGCAAATTAACCTCTATCTCTATTAAATAACTTTATTGACGTGGGATACCAGGATGCCTGACGTAAACGTTCTTGAGCATCGGTTAGAAATTGTTTGCGCAATGCAACGCTTCCCATGACCTTCAAGTCTTCTAAGCCAACGATCAGAGATCGAATTGCAGTAACGGCATACATAGTACACTTTCTGTGGGTTGATGGTGTTGTTAGCATATCCTCTAAAGATGGACGACTTAGTATTTAGTTAATGGATTCTCTTTGAGGAAATATAAAGTTTCATTGAGATCAAATAAGTTTTTGTATTCGTTTAAAAAAAAACTACAGGATTTTCTTCCTTAACAACAATATGCTGAATCCGGTGATATTAGATTGGAATCTTTTTGTTGCCTGAAGAAAGTTCACAAATGTATGCTTATTATCTCACCTTTTTAAATTTTTTTATCAGTCGATCTAAGCTAAGGAAATTCTCCAGAAACTATGGACAGAACTTAACGGTAAGCAAAACTGGGATGATGTGAGTCTAATTTTTGACGGTCGCAATGGAAAGAAAGAAAATTATGATTTTATTTCTTGATTATTTTTAAAAAGCAAGATCGATTAAAAGGTCCATTTTGAACTTTTTTCATATTTCACAACCTACAAGTTATAGTAAAATTTGTAGGCTGATGGAAGCTGTTTAATGTTTCTGGTTAGAACTGTTTATTTAACTCCAAATATTTATTGATTGTATTTTTGTGGACTTTTTTATTTGGGAAAAAATTAACAAACATAACCGAATACAAAATTTACGACCATACAAATCTCAACACTCAACTCGTTTGCCGTTATGCGATGAAAAAAATCAATTGAAAAATGACATAATTTCACCCGTTCCAAAAACCAAAAAATTTCCCCCGAAATCAAAGACACAAACAAGATAATCCCCATCCCGCGGGAGATGAATCGCGAGTTAAAAGTTTACATTCGGCACGGATTCAGATTTGCAGCACCAGTACCAGTACCAGCATCAGAACCATCGC
Organism: Uranotaenia lowii; assembly: GCF_029784155.1. Taxonomy (NCBI): domain Eukaryota; kingdom Metazoa; phylum Arthropoda; class Insecta; order Diptera; family Culicidae; genus Uranotaenia; species Uranotaenia lowii. Next base: position 74,267,957 of record NC_073692.1, read on the forward strand.
CAGTTTTATGGTTATTATCCTTGGGGAATGTTCCGCTTTTCTCTTTGGTTGGTCTTTTTCATTTTTTTTTTGGTTTTGCTCTCCCGTGTTGGAAAACCTCGTATTTACATAACGACGGCGCTGCTGCTGATGGTCGTCGCCTCAAATTTTACCCAACATCACTTTGAGGAAAAGCATAATCCTCTTGGCATTGTTTCCATTTTGTTTGCTAGTGTTTTTTTTCTGTGTTCTCTTTCTTGAGGGACCAAATGATGAAATCCAGCGACAAGCAGTTTAATGGTTATATTTTCGACGCAGATTGAATTTTTAAAGATTTTTAGGAAAACATCGTTTTTTTAAATCCCCAAAAAAAATTGAAATTTGTTAATAATATGAGTTTGACTACTATCACACTTTCGTAAAAGGATATTTTTATTGGATAAAAATAAGTTCAATTTAAAAAAAGAAAGGACGTGTGCTGTGAGAGAAGTCTTTAATGAAAAGCTGACCCATCGTGCCATTAAGACGGCACCCCTTGTCCGGGGGCTCATTTTGCTGATCTAGAAGCTCCACCCGCACCCAAGGAAGGTGGCCAATCGGTGCTGGTCCATTTGTTCAGGATCGCTCTCCCATACCCAAACACACAGCCGGGCGTCAGAACTATTCCGTGATACCGAACAATTTTGGCCCCATTAGGTTACAAGGGGAGTTTTGGGTCAATTTATTGCCTGACAGTTGATTAGGATCACTATGTAAACGAGTCCGTCCATGCCGGAACGATTAAATCGGACCCAAATTTGTTTTTGGACACTTTTTTTTTCTACACTCTCTCGACCGGCATCCGAAAAATTTCCCCGGTGGCATCACCCCGGTCAGGGTTCGGTTCGGTTTTGCTAGCCTATGGGTAACCATTTGTTTGATAAATGGACACCGTTTACCAGGATCCGTAGTTATTTTGCGACAAGGTTGATTAAACTACTGATTAGGTGACAAGGTATTTGTAATTCATTGCTGTTTTTGGAATCCATTGAAGCCCTCCTAGGTTATTGCTTCTAAGAAAGGGTGAGCTGAGCGAGCATTATTCACCACACGTTGAAAAAAAGCTGGAGTTTTTTTCGAGCCGAACGGCATTGTTATAGAATCAAAGTCTCAAAAACTCAGGAAAAGTAGGAAATTAAATTGCCATTGTAAAAAAAATAATTTCCTTTAAAGGCATAGCTTTTCAGAACAGGATTCAACAAATTGGTCACACATGTCTCCAATCAAATTCAAACTCCCACCTTCCTCCGGTGAATTTTCCATTCACCTGGCAGTAGAATGAATGGCAAACATCTAATGTGACCACAATCCGCAAAATCATCTCCCGACCACAATTGGCAAACGTTAATACCATTAGCTAACAATTTTTGCGGGACGCACACACCAATTCTGTCGCCTAACCACGATCAACTCTAGATTTTCCATCGCCATCGCTGTCATCACCCCATCATCAACGACGATGTTGTTGCCTTCTTTCTCCGGAGTGCCATGAATGCTCCTAAGTCACGAAAATAGAACCACCCCAACCATAGCTAGCGTTCCATCGAATCATTTCAATAATGCGGAAAGGATATTCACGATTTTATTCCGAGCTTCGAGCAGAAGAACGAGATTTTCGTCGCCTTTCCTGTCACCATTATTACGGTTGATGGGGAGAAAACTATTGGAGCTTCCTCGTTTCAAACGTTGGGGGGATAAGAGGCACCGCATATTTTGCTGCTTGGAGGAGCAAAATAGTTTCACGCCATCGTCATCACGTTGTCGCGTAGCCGTCATAACTATTTTTTTTTCTGAATTGTTAGAACAGCTATTGCTAATCCAAGGTTGACGATTGTTGTTTGTCGAAGCAGCCATAGACGCTGAATCCTGAAGTTCTAACAGATAGTCGGCGCTCAAAATGAGCTAGGCAATTTGCTGGAAATTAATTTGAATTTTGATATTATCTCTGGGAGCAACGTTTTCCGGAATAATGGTGTAAATTTTTTGAATCCACTCAGAAAAGATTAAAATTTTTTTTCAATTTCAGTAACATTTCTTTTCTCTTTTCTGTTTTCAAAATGGTAAAATTTTCAAAATTTTCAAAATGGTCAAAATTGTCCAAATTGTAAAAATTGTCAAAATTGTTAAAAATGTCAAAAGTGTCAAAATTGTCAAAATTGTCAAAATTGTCAAAATTGTCAAAATTGTCAAAATTGTCAAAATTGTCAAAATTGTCAAAATTGTCAAAATTGTAAAAACTGTCAAAATTGTCAAAATTGTCAAAATTGTCAAAATTGTCAAAATTGTCAAAATTGTCAAAATTGTCAAAATTGTCAAAATTGTCAAAATTATCAAAATTGTCAAAATTGTCAAAATTGTCAAAATTGTCAAAATTGTCAAAATTGTCAAAATTGTCAAAATTGTCAAAATTGTCAAAATTGTCAAAATTGTCAAAATTGTCAAAATTGTCAAAATTGTCAAAATTGTCAAAATTGTCAAAATTGTCAAAATTGTCAAAATTGTCAAAATTGTCAAAATTGTCAAAATTGTCAAAATTGTCAAAATTGTCAAAATTGTCAAAATTGTCAAAATTGTCAAAATTGTCAAAATTGTTAAAATTGTCAAAATTGTCAAAATTGTCAAAATTGTCAAAACTGTTAAAATTGTCAAAATTGTCAAAAATGTCAAAAATGTCAAAATTGGCAAAAATGTCAAAATTGGCAGTATTGTCAAAATTGTCAAAATTGTCAAAATTGTCAAAATTGTCAAAATTGTCAAAATTGTCAAAATTGTCAAAATTGTCAAAATTGTCAAAATTGTCAAAATTGTCAAAATTGTCAAAATTGTCAAAATTGTCAAAATTGTCAAAATTGTCAAAATTGTCAAAATTGTCAAAATTGTCAAAATTGTCAAAATTGTCAAAATTGTCAAAATTGTCAAAATTGTCAAAATTGTCAAAATTGTCAAAATTGTCAAAATTGTCAAAATTGTCAAAATTGTCAAAATTGTCAAAATTGTCAAAATTGTCAAAATTGTCAAAATTGTCAAAATTGTCAAAATTGTCAAGATTGTCAAAATTGTCAAAATTGTCAAAATTGTCAAAATTGTCAAAATTGTCAAAATTGTCAAAACTTTCAAAATTGTCAAAATTGTCAAAATTGTCAAAATTGTCAAAAATGTCAAAACTGTTAAAATTGGCAAAAATGTCAAAATTGGCAGTATTGTCAAAATTGTCAAAATTGTCAAAATTGTCAAAAAATTGTCAAAATTGTCAAAATTGTCAAAATTGTCAAAATTGTCAAAATTGTCAAAATAGTCAAAATTGTCAAAATTGTCAAAATTGTCAAAATATTCCACATTGTCAAATTGTCAAAATTGTCAAAATTGTCAAAATTGTCAAAATTGTCAAAATTGTCAAAATTGTCAAAATTGTCAAAATTGTGTTAACAGTTTATCACCGCTGGTTTATGATTTTAATTTGATGTCCGATCGGGGTACGAAAAAACACGTGCTTCGATCCATCCATGTATCATTGTATAGATCAATGCAAAGTCAGCCTATCGACTTTGCTTCTTCTAGACAATAATACGATGTGGGACAAATGGTCTTGTGCGGCAAGAAGTTTTCTCAAATCTCTTGGCTCATTTTCAACACCTTTCATGCTTCCTAATCTAATCTATCCGTCTATAATTTTCATTAGGGGAGGAGCGGGCTATATGCGCCTATTAAGCAGAACACTGATTTAATCAAATATCACATCGAATATGTGTACAAAAACTATATAATCGTGTGCAGGCATCTGTTTTCTATACATCGGAGTAATTTTTATGTTAAAATTTTCTTCTGTTTCCAAGAAAATGATTTTATTATAAGTGTTGTCTAAAATGCCGAACCTCAAACCGTGCGGGCTAAATGCGCCTATTTATTTTTAGAACAAAATTTCTGTTTTTTGGCCAATATTTCCGTATAATTTCATTGAAACTGCTAGAAAGTAATAATTTTCGTACGACAAAGCTGAAGTTTTATAAAAATCTATGTATATTATAATTTTATGGAATAAAACAAAAGTTAGGGTTGCCATACTATGGAGGCAGTTCATCCATGAGAAAAACTTTATCAAATCTGTTTTTAGATCTTCAATTCTCTTTTAAGATGTTATTCAGAGCTTAGATTTGAAGGTTCAATGATAAAAATCATATATTTATTCTATTTAACCTGTTATTTTAGGATGGAGGCATTTTACAAACATGATGGGGGCATACAAAAACACTCTATTATTCCACTATATAATCATTATTAAACCTCCACAAAAGCTGAAATATGTTTAATTTCTAAATTTCATTTGAGTAAGAAACAAAAACCATTCTAGTTTTTGTTTTAAGCTTCTTTACGTATAATTTTTAAAAGTCGAAATATTACATCAAAATGTATAAAAACCTTGTATGATTTTTTAAATTTTTTTGAGTTTGTAAATTCATAAAATTCTTTCTTGCCTTATGTTCTAAGCGTATCACCCTCAAAATGCATTTGTCAGATAAGCTGTCTAGTCAGCCATTTCGTCAAACAGCCGTAGGGTCATTTAACCCGATAGGCCCATTTAGGAAACCTTTCCCCTACTTTCATTTGAAATTCTTCCTATTAGAATGTATAACTCACCGAAATGCCATTAATCATCAAATTAAAAAAAATTGTCAAAATTGTCAAAATTGTCAAAATTGTCAAAATTGTCAAAATTGTCAAAATTGTCAAAATTGTCAAAATTGTCAAAATTGTCAAAATTGTCAAAATTGTCAAAATTGTCAAAATTGTCAAAATTGTCAAAATTGTCAAAATTGTCAAAATTGTCAAAATTGTCAAAATTGTCAAAATTGTCAAAATTGTCAAAATTGTCAAAATTGTCAAAATTGTCAAAATTGTCAAAATTGTCAAAATTGTCAAAATTGTCAAAATTGTCAAAATTGTCAAAATTGTCAAAATTATCAAAATTGTCAAAATTGTCAAAATTGTCAAAATTGTCAAAATTGTCAAAATTGTCAAAATTGTCAAAATTGTCAAAATTGTCAAAATTGTCAAAATTGTCAAAATTGTCAAAATTGTCAAAATTGTCAAAATTGTCAAAATTGTCAAAATTGTCAAAATTGTCAAAATTGTCAAAATTGTCAAAATTGTCAAAATTGTCAAAATTGTCAAAATTATCAAAATTGTCAAAATTGTCAAAATTGTCAAAATTGTCAAAATTGTCAAAATTGTCAAAATTATCAAAATTGTCAAAATTGTCAAAATTGTCAAAATTGTCAAAATTGTCAAAATTGTCAAAATTGTCAAAATTGTCAAAATTGTCAAAATTGTCAAAATTGTCAAAATTGTCGAAATTGTGAAAATAGTCAAAATTGTCTAAATTGTCAAAATTGTTAAAATTTTCATAATTGTTTAAATTGTCAAAATTGTCAATATTGTCAAAGCTGCCAAATAAAGTTTTAGAATCAAAATCGTCCCAATTGCCCCAGATATTGAAAATCGTAAAATTTTCCAAATTGGTTATACATAATTCTAAAAAATTAAAAGTTTTGAAACTGATTAAAATGACAAATGGCCTAATAAATAATCGAAAATTGCAAATTTTTCAGGATTTTTTCTTGATTTTTACTCGATTGGGCTGTGTTTTAACCATTCTTTAAGGTATCTTTATACCTTTTATCCATTTAAGTTATTTGAAACTTTTTAATATCTCTCTAAGCTATATTTTTTGCCAAAAAAAAAACAATCCCGAACATTGTTTGTAGCACATCGTTGGCACAATAATCACGAACCAGACCATGTGGAAATAAATTGCGATGTGCCCAAAAACGTAAAGTGAATGTATCATATCGGAAAACCCATTTACAATCCAGGCAAATGTCTGAAAGAGAAAAAAAAACAGCAAAATACATCCCGAAGCAGTTCCCAATATCCGTTCCATTTCGGTACAAAGTTGCGTGCCATTGTAAAATCCATCAATCGTGAATTTTTCCCTTCTGGAACTAACGGAATAACAAAAACCCTTCGACTTCACCCCCACCTCGAAAAGGGTTGAGTACCCAAATCCAGTCAACCGAGAGCCAATAATCCGTTCCATATCGGAATGATGGTACGATGCAAATGTCATAGTTTTTGGCCCTCTCCTGTCTGCAGCTGTCATTTTGTTGGCAGCCTTTTTGTGCAGAAAGGCTCGGCTGATGGATGTTTCATCGATTTAATTTAGGCTTGGCACAATTGCAAATCCAAAAGCTTCGACTGCTTTCGAACTGTTTTTTTTTCGATGAAAGTTTTCAGCTTTACCTTACCGTTCAGGGAAATCTAAAACTGTTCAATGAACATAATGTTAGTTGCAAAATTTTTAAAGTTTCAGTATGGCTCCAATTTCTTTAAGTTAAAACTACCTTAAATATTTCTTTTGAAAAAAAAATCTTTTTTATACCTATTGTACAGATAAAAATTGTAAAATTATACCGACCAAACAAACAAACAAATATAACCTAACCTCACTCAAGTAACCCTCATTTAACAATACTAAATCGTTCCAGAACTGTCCTCGTTTTTTCATAGCTCATTATCCTATCTGTTTCGATCCTAAACTTTTTTCATGTTTTTTAAATAATTGTTTCCTCCCTCCTCCCTTTTCTCTCTTCATGAGCCTTTTGCCCATTTCTCGATGTCGCTTACCTTTCGTGATTAATTAACCCTGCAATGGTTGCGTTCTTTCCTGCTGGCTCCAAAAGCCCTGCCTTGTTGATTCTAACTTTCTTTCGACGAAAGCAGGAAGAGAACCACTAACTGCTTGCCATTTCCGAGTCCGCAGCTTCACGTTTTTTCCCTTAACTTTTTTTTCTTTCTCGTTTGATTGTGTTTTTTCCTACTCTCGTTTTTTCCCTTATTTTTATCTTTCTATCTCTATAGGAAATAATTAGCATAAAATTATTCAAACTAAACATCTACCAACAGTGTAATCAGATATGCAAATATCATTTCCTTTTCCGCAAAAACCAGCAACAAGCCAACAGTTGAAAAAAAAGAAGAAAAAAACAGAAAAAGAGAGAGAGAAAGAGCAGATCCTCTATCTTAAAATGTTTATTCATTTCAATTTTCCGTTTGTTTCTTCCCGCTCGTCCCGTAAATATCGTGTATAAATCTTCGAACGAACGAACGAACGAATCCTCCATCTCACACCAGGTTCATCCTTGCGGTCGCTATCGGCACAATACGGTTGTGTTCATCCTGGCCAAGGAGTACAACCTGAAGAACCTCAGGACGATTCATCGGCTGGACCGGCTGACCTCCGGCCTGTTGCTGTTCGGGCGGAGTCCCAAGAAGGCGCGCCAGATGGAGCACCAGATCCGGAACCGGCAGGTGCAGAAGGAGTACATCTGCCGGGTCGAGGGCGAGTTCCCGGAGTGAGTATTTAGTATCTTGAATTTGTTAGCTGTAATTTTTTATACCAAACTAGCTGATCCCATACGAACTCCGTTTCGCTTTCAACTTGGAATATGTCATGAAAAGTTTGTATGAAAGTCAATTGCCAAGCATTTTCCAAATTCATTGTTAAGTAATAATTGCAAAAATATTGGACAATCACTTCGTCTGTCGTCTGCTACTAAATTTGAAATCAGGAATCAAACACCACGTGTATAAATTTCGACTCAATCGTTGCATAACAACACAATTATTGCCAAAAAGTTAAACCCCTTTTCGAGGCTTCTTATTGATATCTGAAATCGATTGCCCTTCCCTCAAAACTCCCGTGTGCCAATTTTCAAAGCAATCCGTTGCATAATAACGTCAATATTGCTAAAAACAGTGAACAATTAATCTATATGGACGACCCCTTTCGTCAACCCCTGGCAAAATATTTGACATCTGAAATTGGTTGCTCGTCCTTGAAAACTATCGTGTGCAAATTTTCATCCCAATCCGATGAAAAATTACGACGACATTGCAAAAATATTGAAAGGTTTATATGGACGACCCCCTTTGCCGGCCCCTTATACTGAATTTAATACCTGAAATCCATTACTCATCTCTCAAAATTCTCGTGTATCAATTTTCGTCTGAATCCGATGTATAATAACGACAATATCGCATCAACAATGAATAGTTAATATGGACGACCCCTTTGGCCGACCCCTGATTTTAGTTTGGTTTAGTGAAATCAGTTGTTTGTCCCTAATAACTCCTATGTGCAAATTTTCACCCCAATCCGATGTATAAAAACGTCAATATCACTAAGATACTGAAAATTTAAAATGGACGACCCATTTTGGCGGCCCCTTACACTGAATTTGATACCTCAAATCGATTTCACGTCACTCAAAACTATCGTGTACCAATTTTCATCTGAATACGATGTATAATAACGTCAATATCGCAAAACCAGCGAACAGTTAATATGGACGACCCCTTTGGCTGACCCCTTACACAAAATTTGACACCTGAAATCGATTGCTCGTCTTTCAAAACACTCATGTGCAAATTTTCAACACGATCCGACGAAAAGTAACGTCAATATCGCGAAAACAATATTTGTCTTCTATGGACGACCCCCTTCAGAAGGGGTCAACCGAAAATCTAAAAACATTTTTCATCCTTCCTGGTCCTGATAAGTATCCATGCCAAATTTCAGCTCTCTATCTCTTAAGATGGCTGAGCCTATAGTGGACAAACAAACAAACAAACAAACAAACAAACAAACAAACAAACATACAGAAATTGCTTTTTATATATATAGATGAAATCTGATTTACGTTCTGTAAGAATCCGATCATAAAACAATTTTCGGAGCCCCAAAAGCTGTCAAAAGTTGCCTGTTTAAAAGTATTTTGCCAATAAGAATCATAGTTGAGGCAACAACAAAGCTCAGAATCACAAAGTTTTTAAGATTACACAACTCAGCACTAGGCATTGTAGCATCAACAGTTTGCTTTAAGAAGGCTGTCTTTTTTTTCGTTAATCACATATTGCAGGGTGGCCACCCATTCGGGAAAAACGGGAAAAGCGGGAAAAAGACGGGAATTGAAATCCAACGGGAAAAAAGCGGGAAAAAGCCGGGAATTTTTTCAAAAAGTCGGGAATTTTTGGCTCAGTGAAAGTCTGTTCAATGAAGTTTAGTCGAAAGTTGAAACAAGTGGAAATAGATTTACTGGTGATCTCTTGCCAATTGGCTTCGACCGATTTCTACCAGGTCGAAACGAATCCTCCTGCCGAGCTGGATCGGTTTCGATTAGTTTGAACTTGCTTCATTGAACAACAAAACGATGTTCCCGCACAGTCAGATTGCTAATCGAATAGAAATGGGAAGAACAAAAATAAGCTATTTTATTCCACACAGTATTGCATCCTATTTTTTTAATTGAAGTTTTCATTTTACTACAGAATTGAGCGAGTTAGTATTAGGATTTGACGAAACGTTAAATAAGGTTGTGCAGAAGCAGCAAATGGATATTGGTGTGCGCTTCTGGAATCAAAACACAAACCTAGTTGAACCTATCTGAACAACAAGGTACTATTGTTTCTACATTCTTAACGACGACGCGCTCGAATGGCTGAATGGCGTGAAACTATGTTTTTCGAAAAATCCTGATCTACTGAAACAAGTGATCCAGTGTTCCATGGAGTATTGGTAAATTGCAGAATGGTCAAGGAACTAACTAGCAAGGTTCAAGAACTTGTTTTGAATCCGGCGTACGAGATTCTCACCATTGAACTTCACACTGTACATAACTCGTTCAAGGAGGGACTGAGGAAAAGTTTGGATGAATTTTTGAGGGGTCTGTTCAAAAATATTCCACTTAGAAGGGCAGATTATACTGCAGTAACGGGTTCAACTTTATTTCCGTTAAATTTTGTGATGTTCGGTGGGTGGAAAATGAACGTGCTGCCAAAATGCTACCGTACTTCAAATGGTTTGTCGACGAGGTAAAAAAAACATGAGGATAAAAAGATTAAGGAAAACCATTCAAATTTTAAGCGGAGTTTCCATCGATTTCCTGGTCGAAGGTATTCGACATTGTTGCTAAAGCTGTAGGTGATAATTTGCTGGGACCAAAATTGAGTTTTTTTTACGGCCGCTTCAACTGTTGAGTCCTTTTTAAACGAGTATTAGACAGAAGCACTGATGGTTTCGTTTCTCTTCGATGATTTAACCGGGCTTGTAAGAGCATTGATGAAGAAAGTTGTAAAGCCTGAACGACTTAACGTAAAATCAAAAACACTTATTGGAATTGAACTCTCAAAAATAAATCTTCTACTTCCTGGAAGCGTAGAAATCGGATTCTCAACTAAATCGGCAATTAAGAAAGCAAAAGAGTCTGATCATGTTTCCGACAAGGATATCCTTGTATTCAGAAATAGCTGTCGTTCGTTTAACTGTGGATTTTTTGTATAAAATGGCTATACGATCTCCCTTGTATTATCTCATCACTCGGTATTTATCGTGCATTAATCCAGATGTGATTGCACACTATCTAGATATTGCCAACAAACGTTTAGACCTGTGTCTAGAAGCACTTGTTGACAAACAACACTTAAGTTGAGCTTGTGCCGATAAAATTAAGGACAAATTCGGACAATTATATGCAATACCTTCAATAAAAACATAATTTCGGAATATCGAAGAAAAACACAACGATTGGACATTTTTTAGATGGAACTTATTAGCGAATCGAAAAAGGAATGAATTGGTTAACATAACTAAAACAAAAACCATTTAAAGATCATTTTACCACTAAAAGAAAGCTTAATAGCTTTTCGTTTATATGGTTTCAAAAATCAATATTCGGAAATTTGTTTGGTTTTCTGTTGTATAAAATCGGGAATTTCGTGAGACCATGCGGGAAAAAAACGGGAAAAATGCGGGAAATCAAAAATTGATTTTGAGTGGCCACCCTGATATTGGTCATTTAAGACATTACGCAGCACAGCGTTCCACTTACATTAAAACATTTTAAAAACCTCAGCTTCACAAAGGCAAGTATTTGAAACGAATCTTAAAAACAGATTTTATATCTGTAGTTTCTATCTGGATCATATATTCAAATCTGATCTTGAAAGCAAATTATAGAATTCGAAAACCAAATTCGAAGCCCTCTCGTGCTTGAAGCTGGATGGATCATTCGGCCAAAAGAAGGTAGGCCGAAGGCCATTCGGCCGTAAGTCATTCGTCCGATGAACGTTAGGCCGGATGGGATTTCAGGCCGAATAAGCCACTAGGCCGAATGGGTCATAAGGTCGATGGTTATCAAGCTGAAAAGACGCAAGGTCGTTAGGCCGATTCTACATTCTTTGATACTAGTCTGGTTGAATGCTGGATGCCGAAAGCCTTACTAGCATTCGAGCTAATGCCCATTTGACATCCAGCATTTATTTAGGCTGGTGTCTTGGAGTGGTTGGCGTACCGACCATTCGGCCTAGAAACTATTCGGTCTTACGTCTAATGTCTAATCAGTCTTACATCAGCCTAAGCAATAATCCTTCGGCCGACTGTTTATTCGGCCTAACGACCATTAACACTAAACGTACCGGAGGCGGTCAAATGACGGTTTTTAAACTTTGAAGGATGATTACGCCTTATATAATTTTTTTTCGCCAAATTAACGATAGGACTATTTTTATTTTCAAAATGCAAGTATTTTTGCGTTTTTAATTTTTTTCTAAGTATTGTGGTTTTTGAATAACGCATGTGGTATACCTATTCATACCGCGAGCGGTCAAATGACGGTTTACACTGTTTTCGCTAAAACTTTCTTGTTTCTCAACCAATTTCTTTAAAATTTATAGTTTTGAAAAGCCTATAATGTAACTCAAATATGTTTCTCAGACAGTTTTCAGCTACCATTAATAATTTCAAAGTTATTCCAAGTCCAAAAAATTTTTTATGAAAAAACATGCTTCAGGAAAATAGCTATAAATCTGTTATTTAGTGCTCAAAAAAAATTTCACTCAGTGCCTGAGAAAGCTGAAGTTAGAAGCTATATGCTGCACATACGGAAATTTTTATCAATTTTTTTTTTTAAATCATGCCCACAAAAAATGTAAAAAAGTTGTGTAAAACCCATACTTTTCAATCAATCAACCGCCAAAGCTGTTCCTGTTACAGTAAAGAAAATTTAAAAAGTGAATTGGAAAGGGGACGTAATTTGTCACATTTTGGCATCTTTAGATTTTGTGAAATACGAAATACATAATTTATGTCGAATTTTCAAAGGTAGCTGTTTTTCGAACTTTTAATCAATTTGGATTTTCTGAGACCATTCCTACACCTAAGCTCAGCTTTGCACTGGAGTTTGAGTACTTTAACGTAAGGTTTAGGCAATAAAACTATATGCAAAAGAAAGCTAATTTCATACCGGTTCTAGTGGTGTAACTGCATTGGCGGTGCAATGCTTGACAAAAATATGATAAATAAAACAGTGAAGTAGTTTCTGAATCTTGAAAAGTCAGCGCATATTCTTGCTTGGCAGACGGGCGCAGTGGGTGGTAATATCTCAAAGCTATTTTGCACACGAAGACGGATGAAAGGAAACGAAAAAACAAACGAGCATTCGCTCAAATTTTCTGGTTTTACTTTCAGAAATATATTTATTATATTTTTGTCAAGCATCGCACCGCCAACGTAGTTACGTCACTAGAACCGGTATGAAATTTTCTTTCTTTTGCATATAATTTTTTTGCTAAAACCTTACGATAACATACTCAAAATCCAGTGCAAAGCTGAATTTAGATGTAGGAATTGAATCAAAAATCCGAATTGATGAAATGTTCGAAAAACAGCAACCTTTGAAAATTCGTCATAAATTATGTATTTCGTATTTCACAAAATCTAAAGATGCCAAAATGTGACAAATTACGTCAACTTTCCAATTAATTTTTTGAAATTTTTCTACTGTAACAGGAACAGCTTTGGAGGTTGATTGATTGGAAAGTACGGGTTTTACACAACTTTTTTTACATTTTTTGTGGGCATGATCTTAAAAAAAAATTGATAAAAATTTCCGTATGTGCAGCATATAGCTTCTAACTTCAGCTTTCTCAGGCACTAAGTGAAATTTTTTTTCGAGCACTAAATAACTGATTTATAGCTATTTTCCTGAAGCATGTTTTTTCATAAAAAAGTTTTTGGACCTAAAATAACTTTGAAACTATTGATTGTAGCTGAAAACTGTCTTAGAAACATATTTGAGTCACATTATAGGCTTTTCAAAACTATAAATTTTGAAGAAATCGGTTGAGAAACAAGAAAGTTTTAGCGAAAAGAGTGTAAACCGTCATTTGACCGCTCGCGGTATGAATAGGTATATACAAAGTGTCGGTATGTTTAGTGTTAAGACGGTCATTCAACCTAATTCAACCTAACGGCAATTCGGCGAAGCAAACTTTCAACCTATCGACCCTAACAACCATTCTGCCTAACGATCATTCGGCCTAGCAATTCAGATCCATTTAGATCTGGTAACATTTCCAGCATCCATACAGATTAGTGTTAAAGAATGTCTAATCGGTCTAGCACCAATTCGACCATTCGACCTAACGTTCATTCGGCCTAGCAACCATTCGGTAAAGCGACCATTCGGTTTAACAAGCAGGCAAGCGTCATTGATGTCTTATCAGCCTAACATGTCTTATTCGGCAGTACATGTTTTGACCTGTTGACCCATTCGGTCTAGTGACTTTTGACTTTATATCTTAAGGCCTGACGGCCATTGGCCGATTATCCAGACCCCCATAGGCTTGTGTGCAGTGAAGCAGGGGTGAGCAACCTGTTGAAAAAACGGGCCAATTTGAGTTTCAAATTTTTACCGTTACCGTTTTTAATTTGAGTCGGACCACAACACAGTGCGGTGATCTCATACAAGCCATGGACAAAAGCAATAAAAAGTTTGTTTTTGACAACTCTTTGTGTTTTTATGGTGAATTATGATGAGAAAATGTTAGCCATCTTTTTTTTGATGATGGGATCCTTCTGTGTAGGTTTTTTTTTACCATGGGTGCACGGAAGTACCGCAGTTTTGATTTACGAGAATATCATTTTAACCGATTTTAATCTAGAAATGTGATATGTTGCAGTAGTATGTATTTAATCAAATGTTCAATGTTTTTATAAGTAAGTAAGAAGTAAGTGAGAAGATAAAGGAAACAAAAAAAACAGTTTTAAGGAGATTTGTCATAATTTTCAAAATCTGTATCTTTAAAAAACGGAAGAAGCAGGGTATCGTGCTTTGGAAATTTGTTATTTGAATTTAAAGTCTTTCTTGTAGGTAGCAGAAATAAAAAGATCTGAATTCAGCAGCAACCTGGCGCAAATTTTAATGATAAATAATCGAAACTTCGTCAATTTCTTTTTTTTATCCACAACATTCCAAAATTCGATAATTTTTCAATTTGTGAGTACTGATGGTTTCCCATAAAAATGCAAATTTGAGCATAAAATGGTAATGACGTCTTTTGGCACAAATTTTAACGGAACAACTCAAACATATTTTAAGTTTTAGATAAAACGGAAAAAAAAACTTTGGATTTAAACAGGTGTTGTTGCCGATCAAAAACTTTTTTTCATCAAATTTATACTGCAGAATATTCTATATACCTGAATCCATTTTTGTAACGCAAAAAATTAATTTTCCAGTCGAAGATATACAAACCCGATGAGGTTTTTTTCTTCGCAATGTTTTACGCAAAAAGTTTCCAAAACAACCTTGAACTTGACACACCAACTTCAAGGTATCCGTATAGCAAAACAAAAAGCTAAAATGGCAAACTTACACATGATTAAGATGTTTCAATCTCTCACCAATACATTTGAATGATAAATTGCACATTAGCATGAATTAGATTTTTTTTTTTGCTTTTGTCCACTGTTCACCGACTGGTGCGAAATCAATTATTATTAGTAAGTTTTTAAGGTTATTTTTGAATATTTTTTTTATTGATTTTAACTTCTTTGAAATTATTCGTTCTTCTAAAAAGAGACTTCATTGGCATTGCTTTTTTTTTACAAAAGTGCTAATTTTTGAAAGTCTTTTACCACTTAGAGTATGGTGGGGTAAAAGTACGACCTTAGTGCTATCCTATTTTTAGAAAATTTCGCAGTTGTTTTTCCAAAAAACGGAGAACAGCATTTGATTTCTTGGACTTTTATCTCTCTTCTAAAAAAATACGAAGATAGTCGATTAACACATTTGCTAGCAGAAGTGAAAATGCCTAACTGCTATCGAAACGTACTTTTACCCCAATTCTGGGGCAAAAGTTCGAATGATGTGGGGTAAAAGTACGACCATTCCAAATTCCACAATTCTGCATGAAGTCAAGAGGAAAATTATTTTGTATCAATCTTTGTTTACAGCAGCAGCTTTTGTGTTCGCTTCTGATACAAATTCTATACACGAGTGAACAACTTGCGCGAATTTGAAGTTCTTCGCTAATTGTACTTATTTAACAGGTTTACGAAATTCAGTTCTCATCGTATTTGAGCAATTTTTCGCGCGAGCAAGTTTTTGTAAGAAAAAAAATGTGCGCTGATGTTTTCAGGACATTTTTTAAAAAAAGTTTAAACTTTCCGTTCAGATTTACTTTAGTGGACCCTGTATATCATTCGTACTTTTTCCCCATTGGC
Organism: Uranotaenia lowii; assembly: GCF_029784155.1. Taxonomy (NCBI): domain Eukaryota; kingdom Metazoa; phylum Arthropoda; class Insecta; order Diptera; family Culicidae; genus Uranotaenia; species Uranotaenia lowii. The sequence continues at coordinate 74,283,594 of NC_073692.1, forward strand.
AGTTCGTACTTTTGCACCTTCCAGGTTTCTTATGATTTCCCGGTTATTGTGAAAAAAAGAGACTTTTTCATGAAATTCTTTCTTCGGCATTTGATAGTGGTTCCATCGAACTTCCATCGAAAACCAGAATTTTGATTGCTCAAAAATGTTTGCCTTTTTTTTAATATTACAACATTTATGCAAAAAGCTACTTTTCCTCATTTTTCGGAGTATTTTCAACTTTTACGAATAAAAATTACGTCTGGATGTAGGCAGTCCAAATCTTAATCAATCCACGTCAGAGTTTTGAATTTTACTGTTCTCGGTTTGGGATAATTTCAAAACGTACTTTTACCCGACTCGAACTTATACCCCACCTTACTCTATAAAAGTTGGTGGTGCTTCCATTTGAAAGTCTCCAGCGATAACTAGTGTTCAGACTTTTTTTTAATTGGATATCGCTGTCCTCTTAGCGTTTATTGATTTTAATTTTTATTTTCCGTTCATATTTTTGGGAAATTTTCTATTAACATTTTAAATTTTAAGTTCTGAATAAGATCATTGCATCGGGATATTCGGAAAAATTTGAATTTTCCATAATTTTAAGGATTAGGAAGCAAATTTTGTTGAAAAATCTAATTCACAGTTTTAATTCCTAGTTCTTGATTTTTTTTAACAATAACCTAGGGGGTTTTTTTATATAAATAAAAAGTCACTGCAGAAATAGAATTTCTATGGCTAATATATGGAAATTTAGTGACATCGATAATGTGAATTACCAATATCCATTCCTAAAATGACTTAATATATCAATGTTTGGCATGATTTTTCGAAACAAAAATATTTCATTAGTTAATGGTTTCAAGTTTTGTCAATATTTCAGTGCAAACGAATCAAGCCAATAAATCAAGGACATAAATATTTACATTATCTTTGAAAGAGGTTTAAAAAAAATCACAATTGAACTTAGAGATGCTCATTCTCATCTGTAGCTATAAAGTAAACAATCCAGATTGTCCGGTTTATTCCCGGATATTCAAGAAATACATTCGAGACAAATACAGTCGAGCCCGAACGTACGAATTTGATGGAAGTCTGCCCGAATTTCGCCCGCATCTACTCACATTAGTCGCGATATTTAGCCAAAATTCAAATTAAATTATGATTGATTATGATGTAGATATGGTTGCAGAAAAGAATTTCTAGAATTATTATCTAGAATTCAATCTACGAGTTTGAAAGAAACATTTGAATTTCAAGTTACTGAATTCAACTTTCTCTGAATTGGTTCGAGTAGTATGGGATAGTGGGGAATCATGGGCCACTTTTTTTCGTTGTTCCATAACTTCTTTATTCTAAAAGATTAAATGAAAATAAAAAATGGTATGGTCTTCTACATTTTCAAGGTATCCTAAGGTATTTTTTTTGAAAGTTATTTTCCCCAAATTATGACTGTTTTTAAAAAAGCAATATTTTTTGGATTTTGATAAAATAGTGGGGAATCGTGGGCCACTAAATCCAATTTGACCAAATAACATGCAAAGTTTATGAGTTGACCCAAAACTGTTATTTCAAGATTCATTTCATTATTTTAAAGCAATTTCAGATGATGAAATAAAAAATAGAGCTGTGTATGATCGAATAGATTCCAAAACCTGGCTCGCGAACGTTTTGGCAAAATTTCTTATATAGGATGGACAAAATATTTTTCATAACTCTTCATTTGGCATTAGAAAACTTTACAGATAGGAAAACGAATTTTAAGTTCTGAATGTGTATAAAAACATAAAAATATTGGTGATTCAAGATGTGTGGCCCACGATTCCTCACAAGCTATGATTTGCAAATTGGTTACGTTTGTGTGACATATTGATGTTTCATCAAAAATTCCTTTTCCACGTGAAAGATCATGACAAAACTAAGATCATAAGCGTATGAGCATATTTTTGTTATGTACTTTAGGTTCTCCATCGATGCAATTAGCAGGTGTTTTTTCAATTATGTAAGTAAATTTTTCTAAAATTTTTTAGCTTAATAAAGAAGCTTATGATGCGTATTTAAGTCAACAACATATAGAAATATATGCTCACGCACGATGACAGTTGGTTTGAGATTTTTATCTCAACACACAACTGAGATATTAAAAGTGGCCCACGTTTCGCCATGGCCCACGATACCCCACTCTCCCCTACTTAAATTTAGGTTAAATTTACCCGAATATTGTGAGGTTGTTGAATGGGAAGATTTGAAGTCAAATGCCCGATTTTTACCAGATTTTTTTCAAAAAATCGACCAGATATGCCTAATCCGGATATGTACAGGTAAAGTTTTGGAATGCCTGTTTCATAGCCTCACGATTTTTTTTTACTTTTCCGATCCGATTTAAAGGATTTTTAATTTAGAAGAACTCAATAAAAGCTTCAAATAGTAAAAAAAAGGTAAAAAATTTGAATGGTTGTAGGACAACTTAAAATACAATCAAGTGAAGTGCAGGTTTGATGAAGTCTTTGACAAATAATTGAGGCCCTCAGGATCAGAGGGGTGCAAGTGCCAAAATCATCAATTTTGAGTTAAGTATACCTCACGATTCTTCATGTTTCAATGTACAATGTACAGTGCAAAACTCAGATTTTGTAATATTTTTTTTGAATACTTTTTCGATTGAATTATATCTGCTCGAATTCGAAAAATATATGAAAAGTCGCTCAACTTCAACTTTCACAACTTTGAAGCAAAACTATCTACTATGATCTCAAAACTATCAGGTACACTTTTACTAAGGTGGCGCAAAGGAACGCACACTATTGCACGTCGCTTGCACTCCTCTGATCCCAAGTGCTTCAATTCTTTTTAGTATTTTATGGACTTGTATTTCATGATAATTCGTGATGCCAGATCAATCTTTGACGTTTTGTAGCTAGGAGGAAATTTATGGTTGTTCCCAAAAGCTTCATATCATATCATATGGAGGACATGATTTCGCTACTGTTTTCTTAATAACTCCCATGAACAATCTATAGTAAAAGTCTAGAAATTGAAATCAATTTCAGAAAACCTTCTTGGGCCGCGCGTTTCTCATCCCTGCAGTATAGTGTTAATTATGAATCTCACATAAGAATCTGAATTTTTGAGTTTTTAATCTAATTTCGTCATTTGAGTGAATTATTTGAAATCACAATTTTAAAAAGATTTCCAAAACCGAAAATTTTTTATTTTAGAAAGGGATAGTAAGGGATAGTAAGACCGGTAATACCGGAACCAAAAACCGTTATTAACAGCACTTTTAGCTAGTCACGAGTACCGATTTTACTTTTTCAAAGCCAATAAGGTAAATGTACCCGAGCTTGGCGCCTAAGGCATGGTTGACACTTTTTTCGACATTCCAACCTTTCCGTTAGGCGCGCCATAGAACATCCTTAAATGAAATTTCTTGCTAACTTGCTAAAATTTCTTGCTAACTTGCTAAAATTTCTACAAAAATATGTTTTCTTATAGACCATTCATTAATGGGAAAAAATTCCAGTAAAGTGCTCACTGTGGTATTCTTATTCCTTGGCCGTCGTACCATTTTTTTGCCGTTTCGATGATCGATGATCGAATTCTTGGCCACCAGCAATGTGAAATAGATCTTTACTAAAAATGCTCAATTGACAGTTAACAGAATCTATGGCTATTCTGAACATAAGGCCACTGACAGAATGACATGAGCTGAGCGTAAAGGTTGATGCGACGATGGGATACCGGGCCTTACTCATACAAAAAAAAAGGCTTTTGAAAATACTGATGAAATTCGGATGGAAAGGAGGCACAGAACAAGCTTTCGTTTCAAAAAGTCGAAATTGCAAAAGTCAACCAAGAATATTTTTTAAAAAATTTGAAACGTTAAACTTTTCACTCATTTAAACACAGTGATGATTTTAAACACCGCAGGTTGGGGACTAGTTAAATACTCCAGGAAACTCGTTGTTATTTTCATTCAGAGCCAAAACCTGCTTGCGTTAAAATACACATTTAATTTTCGAATTGTTTAATTTTTAATTTTCGGAATGTTAGGGATATGAATCGGGGAAAAAGCGATACTAAAATATAGAATATCTAAATATCGAGGCTTTTTTCTAAATCACTTGGAAAAATTCGGGAATTTGAATTTCAATTACAATTAAAAATTAAATTTTTGAATCTGTGCACGTATTATTCAAAGGGAAAATGAAAACATAAAACAAAAAAAAACTGTTATTGTTTTATTTAGGCACATCGTGTTGAAGATTCAAAAGAAAAAGTTAGCTCAAAAATTTCCATTTGGACGATAAATTTTTATTTATACAAATTGTAAAAGTAAGATATCCGGACAAGCTTGACAGAATACTGCCAAATTTGGTTTTGCTTCCTCGATAAGATTAAAAATAAACGCACATATTGCATATGCAGTCGTAAAATCCATGTCAAAAGCTTTAAACTTCACATTTTGCGCATGTAAAAGGTATCTAAGGAATGGTGAAACTCTCATTTGGCGATGCGTGAAAAAAAGAACTCGCTGAAGCATTTCAAACAAAAATTTATTCATATTATAAACAATGATAACAACAACAATAAAACCAGTTGGTTTTATCATATTTTTTTGGCTTGATTAGAGACACTTAAACACTTTCATGGGTTTTATCATATGTAAACATGTTTTAATTCTTAATATTTGCAAAAAAAAATGCCTGAAATAGGATTCGCTGTCATTCCATCTCAGAGGATGCTTCCCCAGAAAAACAGAAAAAGGGTACTGAATCTCTGCAAGAATCAATTAATGTTCCATCAGTCAGTTGTCAGGTCTCGTTGGCAGAAATGGCCAGACCGCCAGATCTAATTGGTTCCACCCAGGGCATGACTAATTGAATCTGACGAGGTTCCTTCTACCCACTACTGACTACGGGTTGAATGAATCGAGAAGACTGAAGCCGAATGCTTGAGGTGAAGCCGACAAAAAAAGAAGACCCAAACAAAACAGGATCGAAGAAAGGTTAAAGACTGGTGCTTCACTCGGGAAGGAACTCCACCATTCACGGTAACTGACACGAAACTTTTTGTATCATGTGTCACCGGGTGATGATGACGAACAGGTTAGAATTTCTTTCTTTCCAAAAATATATTCATGTGAAACCTGTCATGTTTAATTGGTGCACTTCGGAAATTTTCGGAAAGTTTCGAATGCTTATAAATAGAACATAAGTCATTATTAACAAGAAATGTGGCATACGATATGATTGAACTCCGGCCCCATAAGTGAAAATACGTATAACTAACCTCATTCGATAAACTCATCAAATCTCATACCAACGAAAAAAGATGTTACAATGAACCAGACCCCTCGCTGATAGATTACTACATATTTTACTTAACTCAACGATGACCTCATAGCCGTATTACATTAACACGGCTTTCGTTTTACGATTATTGCTACATGATGTGGCTCCCTGATAAATAAAACCAACAACACTTTGACGATGACCCTCATGAGTTTTCCGCAGCAAGCCTCCATCACAGCGCCAAACAATTACCGGTTCCATCCGAAGTCAATATGGGTGACGATGGGAAAATGCCGGAGCAGCAAAATTGTAGGAATACGGATATATAGGAGTTGAATGGAACCAGATGACCTCTCGCTTGATCCCTGCCGGCATTTTGCCTCCCCGGCAGACCGGAAGACATGCCGGGATAAAAGCTTATTCCAGCATGATTCCGGAGCAACATGTGTGACCCCTCTGGAGGCCTGGCCTATCGCTGCTGGCATCCAATGAGAGCAAAGTAAGTGTGGATGCTAGAGAGAGAGGAAATAGAAAAAAAATATCCCACCGGGAATGGAGCTCAGATGGACCAGTTGGCGACGCCAACATTCACTCAATCCTTGAGGGAATCCTCTCCACTTGTAATGGGTGCGTCTACGCGTGACTTCTTGAGGGTATGGGTAATTTAATTATCTCGATAAAAATCCAATACATGTTGCCCCTAATTGAACCCGGAACAACCGTTCACCCCGATATTTTTTGGGATAGTATAAAAGCCCAATTCTGTAGGAAAAAGGGTTGTTTCGAAAAAAGAATCGAATTTCATTCTCACGAAAGGATATCTAAATAGGGTAAGTGAGCCTTAATTTGGCATGCTCCTTATCTTGGCATGCCAAAATGCATTTTGGTAATTTATATGTCAAACATATGCTTAAAAATATAAAATAAATCAAACATAAAAGAAAATCGCATTTGTCTACATTCTGCATAGCATTTTTCCGCAATTGAATCCAAATAACTGCGTAATAATTTTTTTTCCCATGACAAACTGGAAGTAAAATTACGATTTTCGCAGCAAATCTGAAATGAACCTACCTTGCTAGTGCATCTGCCTTCTTCGGATCGATTTTAAAAACACACTTCCCTATGAAAAAATTACTAAAAAATACCGATGGTTACAGCAAAACGTGGCAAAAAATATAAAATTATAACCTATTCCAAACAACGTACATATTTTATCTAAAATTGAAGAAAATATAAACATTTTTTTCGCCTAATCTTGGCATGAAATTCCACTAATTGAGGTTTGTATGTATGTGTGAGAACGAAATCAGCAGGCAGACGGTAGCCAGCAGCCGGCGACCGAATCGTCGGCCGTTAGTGCACAGTGGTCTGGAAATTTAAAAGCCGGTCGAAAGTAAAAAGAATGATTTTAATAACTTAAAAATACCATAAATGTATTTTGGATTATAATCAATTTATTTGTTTCTCAAGCGTATTTGGCATCTTAGTAGGAATTGTAAAATCTTTGGTAAATTTCCAGAACTTTTCCTCTCAACAAAGTTTACTTCTGAGCACGAAATCAACCGGATCCGGATCCGAATCGATATCTTGGATCTCAACCTTGAAGTTACTTTATCCATACCCAAAAAAATCTACATTTGGAAATAAGGTTCAACGTATTTTGATTTAATTTTATTTGTGCTGGAGATGAACATGTGCTGCATATGTGTCGCTTTGAAAGGAACGGTGACAAAGTTCAAATTATGACATTCTAAATATTATGTTTATTAAAAAAAGTAATTACATTACAATGTTGAAAAACTATGTTATTAGGAGCTAAATTTTATTGTTTTCAATTTCAAGTGAATTCAAAAATAATATTTGACCAACATTGTTTTATATTATGGATCACTGTGCATCAGCAGAGGTGACGACGTTTGTTTCCCGTAGGAAAGGAATATGCGAAGGAAGCGCTGCCGAGTTTGGGTGATGATTTTGCATGAGTGCGAGTGGGATGCAGCTTGAATTTCACCTAGCTTTTAAATTTGCTGTTCGCTTCCATTGACTATAGTTCCCAAACGAACAAGTGAGATGCAATCTATTTCTATCAGGCTGGCTGGAGTGAGCGATAGTTTGTCTTGTTTTGCTATCCGGGTGTACGCAAACGATTGCTAGAAAATTCCTAAGGGCGACATTTTAAATATGTATGATTCAAAGAATCGTTCGCTTACTTGAGTTTTAGCTTTAGCTTGCTCCTTGCCTCGGTCATAATGGTTTTTAAATTGTTTCTCCTCCTTTTATGGGAGTGGAATAAAAAAATATGAACATTCACTATCGTATGTTAACTTCAATGGAAACAGATCTATCATGATTTCATTTTAAAAAATTGAACAAACGATATGTTTGCTCGGTTAATAAACATATTTATGTTAACCAATGAAATATTTTAGAACCTATTTGTTCTAGATCGTCATTCTGATAAAAGAAATTTTAAACACAGCAAAAACTGAAACAAACAAGTGAAACTTTTTTACGTAAGATTATAATTCTGCATGCAAATATCAATTCTAAAAAATGATTGACAGTTTGTACTTTCGACTTTTTGAAAACAACCAGAACATTGTTGTGCTTCCTTCCAGGATATTATCAACGAATTCGTGGGGGCTGTTGTTGTATTAGTGAGGAAAATTTCTTCTAGAGGCGGCCAATTTAAGGAACTCATAAAGGGCCACAATTAGGAACGGGGGCCACAATAAGGAGCATTTCAATCAATAGTTTGATCAGATTTATCTCAAATTATCCACCGCTTTAAAGCAAGAACATATTTTTACTACATTTCAGGCCAGTAAGCAATCATATTTGTCGAAGGACTTTTGAAGGTACATATTACAGGAAGACTGCAATCATGGGAAATATAGTCAACCACGCCTTAGGGGCCAAGTTCGGGTACATTCACCCTAGCTACTCAAAGGTTAATCTTCGGTCAGGTTGCTGAAATGTGAGCACACAGAAGCTACTATTGGAAAAAAAAATACTCTAGGTAATCCTTTCAGCTAATTTAGCGATGTAACGCGTTTTAAAAATACTGCAAAAATGTTGGATTCGAGAGACTTTCCAATAAATAATTAACTTTTCAAAAACGTCTGTATTATTCATCCGAGGATTCAAAAACTGTTTAGACTAGAAAAAGCTATGTACTTACATACCTATACAGGAGAACAATAAAGTTGCCGTACTTTTTGAAATACTCTCAACTTTCTCATACGAGGAGAATAAAAAAAATAATGTAAAATTTACCAAGTAACGGGGGTGGTATTTTCCACCCCTTATTCGAGGTAAATTTTACTTTTTTTCGTTCACCTCGCAAAAAGGCGAATTGTACCTTCTTTTTATCACCTCGGGAAAAGGTAAATTTTTCCTTCTTCGGGTTAAATAACCGAAAAGGTACATACTACCGGTTTTCCATTCACTGATTAAAAAGATAAATTTTAATCTTTTTTCTATACACCTATTTAAAAGGTAAATGCTAGCTTTACTGGTTGGGCACCAATGCAATTCAAATAAAACAAAGACACACATTCATTTAAAATTTGATTTTTATTCAAGTTAAAGGGTGTTGTTACCTTATAATATATGATTATTGGTTTGGACTATTGTTTGGGAATAATGTTCGTCTTTTCACCAATCCAGCTCGGTAAACTTCCTTTAATTTTTGTTGACTGTTCCACCAACGCTACTTTCTCCATGTCTTTACGTGAAACCATGACCACCGTATCCTCCAGCACATACATTCTCCGTTCGACTTATCTACCCAGCTGGTGGTTAATATTAGCTGTGGATGTTCCAGAATGATTCCGGGAGTACTTCGAAGCTTATCTGGGCAACTACTATAACTAAATGAAACTTATGGCTACATTTTTATATACTGTGCTTTTTATACATAGCACAAGGATGCAAATTTTTTCTGATAAATAAACTGCTTAACCTCACTAAACAGCTCTGGCAAATAACTACCTTTATGCTAGGTGAATGGTACCTTTCAATTTGGCTCAGTCCAGAAACACTTTACCTCGCTCCGAGGTAAGCTTTACCTTGAAGAGGTAGAAGGTACTTTTTTTTGGATTTTTTCTCGGTGAATTGTACCTTTTTTTTAGCTTATTTCAGGTAAACTTTACCTCGCTAAGAGGTGAGTTTCATCTCGAAGAGGTAGAACCTTTTGATTTTTTACCTTTTTGATTTTCACGAGCGTTCACCTGGCGATCTACGTACATTTCACCTTTTTTTATTATTTTCCGTGTATAGTATCAAATCTAATCAATCAAACACAGGGCCGGATTGATTTTTCACGGGGGCTCATATGAACCATTTTTTTTTTCATATGCTGTCTCAGAGAACATATTATATTTTAAACATACAATGAAACTGTTAAAAGTTCGTTATATTATATTTAAATAATCAGATATCTTTAATCAACTAATCGAAAATGCAATGGCTAATTAGATCTGTCAAATGCATAATTCAATTCACAATTTATTTATTAACACTATCACTACCCAAAAACTCTGGTTTAGAATAAATTCCCAGATATATATTAAAAAAAAATTCAACTATCCATCACTTAGTATGAGCAGAATAAACATTTTTCTCATGACTATTGGGAAGTAATATGAAGAATTCAGGCAAAGTATCTAAAATAAAAAATAAATATAACAGAATTTAATTCAAATTTCATGGAGATAGTTCAATAGTAAAATTCATAACCTAAAATCAGATCAAATTGTCATGTTGTCTGTCCTAAAAATAGCAACATATATCAATTCAAGTATCGGCTATAACCATTTTTGGTTATAGCCGATATGTAGTGTATGCTTGTGTTGCGACGCCTATTAATTCAGGTTTCTGAAGGTTTGTTTTTCGAAGGATTCCTAACCTGCTTCTGAAAATAATCAATGGTGTTCAAATATTGACGTATTTACTGACGTACAAAACGAGCCAATTTCAAGGCTTCAATGCCATATTGGAAGCAGCTCACACGTGGAAAACCGAATTGCTCCACGAAAAGTTGCAGGTCATGCTATAAAATTGTCGAACAATCCATCGTCCAGAATGTTTAAGAAGTAATTTTTAATCCAAAAACAACCACGCAAAAAAATTTCTAAAACATTTCGAAGAAAGTAAACTTCTCCCTCGTTGACTGTAAAAAACAGACTTTTCTCGATGTTTGGAAATATTTTGTTCAATGGAAATGAAATACTTCCGGACTCGGCAAGTTTAAAAAAAATAAATTTGAACTTTGGGTCTTTTTTCATAAAATGAGAAAAAATTTTATCAACAGACTCAATTATCTTGGAAAAGGGTGGCTCTTCAAAAATAAACTATTTAAGGGAACATTCAGACTTCCAATACATTTTTGATGTCTCAACTAAAAATTGCCTAACACGACCTCTTTGATTCAAAAGTAGAATCAGGAAAATACATTCAACGAACATTTTTCAACTGATTTCAACAGATGCATATACACTTGTCCATCCCAGATTTTTTTTTATCTGTAAAGCATCTAAAAGACTCAATTTGTCACTTCTGACTTAAATCGATATGTCTGTTTGGTTTCTCAACTGATTTGAATAAAATATATAAAGCTGAAATCCATATTGAGTTGACACATTCCAAAAAAATTTAAGTTTAAAACATTTTAACCAAAACTAAGAAATTTCCAGTTCACACTACAAATGCATTTGAAAGATAAAAAATAACCTAAATATTTCCAAATTCTTTTAAAACTTACTCCTTATTTTTTCTTTCTCCATTCGATAATTTCTTTCCTCTACTCAAACACGTTACTGTTAGGGTATCTTCTGATAATGATATTATTCGTACGAATAACCAACCATACACCTGTTTTCAAGGATTTATCGTTACTATTTAACCTCAAACTTAACAAATCTTCAGTTTTATCGATGACCAACTTCAAATTTGTTCTCAGAACAGTTTCTAGCCAATTCCATAGTTTTTTCGGAGTGGTGCATTTTTTTTTATTCTGTGTTCGTTGCTGTCCTCCTGTGAGCATTCTGAGCAGTTCCTATCTTGTAGATTCCCGATGTTGTAAGCTCTGAATTTTCCTTCATTTGGAATAAGATCGCTGAATAGTATAAACATGATCGATCGATCAGTGCTGGATATCAATTTGGAGTCGGAATTTATCCATATTTCATTCCATTTTATATCTGGAAAATGATCCATGGACGAAGGCTTTATCGATTTTCCATTAATGAAGCTCCAGTAATTAAGTTTGATGTATCAAGCTGAGAAATTTACTTTAAAAAAATCAGCACACACACACATAGCTATGACGGCTAGCATTTTACAAATCTTAAAACCACTAGACCACAGAAAGTGTACTATGTATGCCATGACCGGGATTCGATCTCACGAACCTTGGCGTAGAAGACTTGAGCTTTAACCACTACGCCAAAGCCGCTGACTCTCGTACGTGAATTAAAAAATCTCAAACATTTTCTGACATTTTCTAACTCATCAAATCAAGATCTTCTTGGAAAATAACGAGACGATTCTGAAAAACTAAACTCTATTCAAATCTGTTGTAAGGGTGCTTAATCACTTGGCGCACGGCACACTCCCAAATAAACGCACTTCAATCAATCAATCAAATCTTTTGCTATTTTGATAAGTAACAACACCCCAAATGAGTGAATTCACGTCACAAAATTATAGTTTTTGTACAAATTTTATACACTCAGAAAAATACTTCTATGTATGCCAAAAGATTTTCTTATGAACTAGCGTCATAAGAATTTTTTTTGAAATTCAATAAGATTGTCTTATGACGCTAATGAATTCTTCAGATGAACACCTACTTCAAGGAGATGCTGTTTCTTTTCAATAGAGGGTTGTAACTATAATTTCACAGAATTTTGAGCCAATTTTCATCACAGAATCTGTGTCACAGAACGCAGAATTTTAGGAATATCCACAGGTTTCACAGAATTTTCAAAATTTGGACGTTTTTTTCCGAAACTCAACTTTTAGATCAATATTAATTTTGGATAAATCTCTTTGAATTGGAAAAATGAGATAAAATTGGTAATGTTCATTGATTTTTCTTTAGTGAAATGTAAAAAAGACGCAATTGGACATAATTTTTGAGTTAAATCAATGGAAGAAGCAGCACAGAAAACCGTCACAGAATTTTTTATTAAAATCACAGAAAGTCAGAATTTTTGGAAAGGTTTTGTTCAATGGAAGTGAAAAACGTCCTGCTCGACAAGTTTAAAAATTAATAAATTTGAACTTAAGGTTTTTTCCATAAAATAAGATAATTTGTATCAACAGACTTAATTTTCTTGGAGAGGGAACATTCAGACTTAAAATACTTTTTTGATTTCTCAACTTAAAATTTCCTAATACGACCTCTTTAATTCAAAAGTAGGATCAGAAAAATACATCCAATGAACAGTTTTCAACTGATTTTCAACAGATGCATATACTTTTATTAATATCAGATTTTTTTATCTGTAAAACATCTACAGTACCGTTCATAATTGTAAAGAAATTGGAAGCACGCACACTGCCCCTTCGACTTTGAACTTCCATAACTTTTTACTCTGATGATACTTTTTGATCGAATTTTCTGCGTTAGATAGATCAACTATCACACAATAATAACAAAAAAATTGAGCTTTACGGAGTTTTTTTGGCCTGAGATACAGTTATTCTACGAAAATCGAACTTTTTGAACTTTTCTCATTCAAACTGCAATATTTCAGAATCTACGTTACATTCTTTAATGAAATTTTGCAGACTGATTGTTGAAATATAAAGCTAGCACGTCTGAAGTTTTTGAAAAGTGCTATTGATGGGATTAAAAGTTACTGGAGGTACAATATTTCAGGCATGAACCTAGAAATGCGATTTCTATAGAATTTTGGACGAATGTTTCCATAGGAAAATCCTATTTTATGTTTAACAACCAATAAATGTATTTCAACCACACAATCAAAACAATATCGCGAGATTCTGATTTTAAAACACAAATTGATCATTTATTCAATTTTTTCTTTTTTCATTGCTTTCGCCAGATATTTTTTGACTGATTTGTGGATGGAAACAATATTGCTCTCATGAATCGTCCAAAATTTTATAGAAATCGCATTTTTAGGTTCATGCGTGGAATATTGTAACTCGCGTAACTTTTGATTCCATCGATAAATCTTTACAAAAACTTTAGACTAGCGAAATTAATATTTCAACAATCAGTCTGCAAAATTTCAATAAAATATGTAGCGTAGTTTCTGAGATATTGCAGTTTGAATGGTGAAAGTCTGAAAAGTCTGATTTTCATAGAAAAACTGTATCTCAGGCCACACGAACTCCATAAAGCTCAAATTTTGTGATATAATAGTGTGATAGTTGATCTATCTGACGCAGAAAATTTGATCAAAAATATCATCAGAGTAAAAAGTTATAGAAGTTCAAAGTCGAAGTGACAGTGTGCGTGCCTTCAATTTCTATACAATTATGAATGGTACTGTATAGGAGTCAATTTGTCACTTCTGACTTAAACCTGTATACCTTTTTTGTTTCTCAACAGATTTTTACAAAATATATAAAGTTGAAATCCTTGTAACGTAACCAATATACAAAGACACATTCACGAACTCCAAGTATTTTAAATTTTTCATCGGTTTGATCCTCCATATGCCTTAAGAGGACCTTAACAAGAGCAATTGTCGGTCGTAACGCTCTCACCACCTCAAACAGGCCACAAAAACTGTAAAAACTGGATCACCGGTGAAGAAAGTGCCTATAAAATAAGGAATTCCGAAACCACACTGTTTCGCTTCTGGACTCGGACCAGTTGGTTCCATTTTGGTTTAATAACATTTTCAAAAACTTTACTCACAGAAATATCTACTTTTACAGCAATTTTTGTGGCAAAATGTATCTTTTCTGAGCAGTGTCCGTTTTAACCGACCATTTTTTAAAAATGTATAATGCAAGCAATTTTCAGATAGCTTTAAAAACAGTCTTGATGAAGAAAATTTTACTAATTCCAATGGTTAATGCGATAGCAAACAATCAAACTGCAAATCTGCACGAAAACTGCGATGAAAATAGCAATAGATATCTGATTTCTATTGCGATTCTACCTTAGGGTGTCCGTCTTACCCGACTTTCCCCTAAATATAATAAATTTCTCGAAAAAGATACAATGTCTACCGGCAGGACTTGAACCCGCAATTTCCTCTTCAGTACAACGGCACGTTAGCCAATTACACCATGGTGGACGTGACCAAATAGCCTTCACTATGCGTGCTCCGTCGTTCGACCGCTGGATGTTCTATCGATGTTCTATGCCTCTCCCTGCTGTTTCTTTATCACCACCCATCGACTCGGGATTCGGGATTTTAGCCGAACGCGCACATAGTCGACTGCTTTGTGTTGGCGCTACTTACGGTCATATGAAGAAGCAATCAGTGCTGCTCGAGGTTCCAGACCAGACCAGTTACTCAAGAAGGTGTTGAAATCAAATCTAATGTTTTGAATTCCTCTTGGTATATGTGCTCGCCCAGCTAAAATCCCCAGTCAATGTAGTGGTGATCGAGAAACAACAAAGAGATCAATAAATAGTGGACAAAGAGCACATGGAGTATCGATAGAAGATCCAGCGGTCAACCGACGGACCTCCACATATACGCATACTGGAGTCTATTTCGTCACGTTTACCATGGTGTAATTGCCTAACGCGCCGTTGTACTGAAGCGGAAATTGCGGGTTCAAGTCCTGCCGGGGGGAGCCGTTGTATTTTTTTCTAGAAATTATATGATTTTTACCGCATATGTTCATTCTTTCTTTGATATCTCATGTTTCTCTAATGCTTCCCATCAACTTTGAAAATGTGATCATTTTCAGGTACAAAATGGTACCAAGACGAATTCAAAACATCAGATTCTTGATAACAGATGCTTTGCAAACTTTTAGAAGCGTCCAATTATTAGACAGACTTCAAAAGCTTTTTCAATGCTGCTTACTACAACTTCCCATACTTGTGTTTTATAAATTACTAGCTGACCCGTTGTGCTTTGCTACACCTTCCGGAAATAAATGTTTTGTAAAAATTTAGATTTTAGAGAGCATTGTTTTAAATCAAACCTCATCGTACTTCAGAACCAACAACTTTGAAATGAGAGCTGCAGCTGCAGTTCTGAATAGCAATCCAAAGATGGTATATATTATTTACTGATCTCTAAACTCGTTTTTCAAGATCTGAAATTTGTACTTTGTACCAAAAAAAACCTTTTTAAATATGGTCCCCTCTTTGAAAAGCTCTTTATCTTAAATTTACATGGGAGCTCTCCCATCTTTTTCAATTTCGTCCCCCACTGCTTGAAGAAGGTAGGCAAATTTAACAAACAACACTTATCATGGTAATCAAAAATATATTAAATTAGTTATGTATTAAATACAGTGCAAATTTCTTTTTTTAAATAAATTTACTACGGTAAACATATAAATATTTAAAAAAATATCAGTTGCATCACTAAATAAGTTCTCAGCGTTTTTTTATTTTCTCTTTGAAAGTCAAATGTAGGCTAAGTTTACATTTGTCCCGTATATTGGGGCAAGTGTCAATGCAAAGCTCATTTTCAGATGCGTCAGAGTAATGGCTTTAAAATGGATTTAATACGAATTCCTGTTTTTGTTCTATCAAGTTTCACTGATATATCTGCAGTATTCCTGCAATATAAATTTATGTTTGTTACTCCACTTTTAACGAATGCTGTTCAAAGGGAATGACCTTCATTTACAAAGACATTTAAGAATTTTCAATATCCCCTGCAGTTTCAACATTCGGAATACCCATTCTTGTCTTTCCAACATATTGCATCATTTTGAAGATGAATTTCTTAAAAGTTCGACGTTTGCCCTTGCCCCACCGTGTAAGTTGACAGAAGGGAATATTGTTTTTATCATTTTAAGGGTAAACTAAAAATTTCTCTTAAAAATTTTGCGTCCAGTTGAATATCAGTTCTAAAGTCTCGCGAAGCGGATCAAAAATCTCTTTTATGCAGCCATGTAACACAAAAACACTTTTCATATTAAGTACGTACTTGAATTGGTATGTAAGCAAAAAGTACGATGGTTTTTACAGAATTATTTAAAATAAAAAGCTCCCATTTTCATTTCTAAAATCGTTTTAGTTGTTTATTTGGGCCGAAGTAAAAATTTCTAGAAGAAAACATAATTTTTAATTTTTTTTAACAGATAAAGTTGAACGTTTGAACATGTTCTAATGTTCCTTGAATGAAAAGTCGACTGCTACCTAAATTAACACGAACTAAATTTGGAAGCATTTTTGCAAATCTTTCAATTGGTTTTGATTCGATTGATAAAATACCAATCCGTGTCACATCTAGGCGTCATTTATTACCACGTGCTGTGTACAAATTAAATAAGCAAGGAAAAAACACATCTAGGTTGCATATCGCCCCACGTGTTTGAGAAACAGGCGCCTTATTGTTAAATTTTCCAGCAATCAATGAACAGTGTGCTTTGGTTACTATCCTCTTGCGTCGACGTTTGCTCGCCCATGGAGACGAAAAACAAACCCCAGGTTGAGAAATACGCGCCAAAATATTCCTACTGATCAGTATGCTATGCCTGGGTTACTTTCCTTTTGCGACGCCTCGACCATAGAGACGAAAAACAAACCGCCCAAAGGAAAAAAAAAATCTCAAGAAAATGGATGTCATGACTTTAATTTGTTTCGAAAAACTACAAATTTTGTATGGAAGCCTCTCCTTCCTTAAGTCGGATGGAGTTGTAACTATTATAAAGCTTAGTTCTTTTAGAAATGGGACACTTTCATTTGCTAAAAGCTCGTTAACTAGTTATTGGATATTAAAAATTTTGACAGCATTTTGTTGCCTGTAAAAAGTACTATTCGACCTATTTTTTTCAAAATTTAAAATTTACGCGTTTTTGAGATATGTACGATACAAGAGAAAAAGAAAAAAATAATTTTGCACAGTTTCCTTGAAAATTCGTCAATATCAAATTGATAGCTGACAAAACCGTTGATTATTCAAAGAATCACTGAGTTTTTGTGGTGGATAAGTATGCAAACACTGTTAATAATGTCCACAAAGTTCAAATCAAGCATTGGAGTGAAGCACATGATCGGCAACAACGGTTCAGGGTCATCAAGGAAGTCAAGTCTCATACCAGCATTTTTAATTTTCAATAAACGAAAAACTAAGGGTAGATCGCTGAAATGTCCAAAACTATTTTCTCCGATAAGCTGAAAGTTTTGCCTAGTGATGACTCATTGAAATCCAACCTCAAACAACCATTTTTTGATAGTTCCAAAGCTCTTAAGCTGTAAAACCGGTACCGAAAAAAAACGTTCAAAAATGTGGTCAAAAATAATCAAATTTGTTAATTTCGAAACAACTGTATCCACTAAAATGCTTCCAGTTTCCAGTTTCCAGAGAAGTATTGGACCAAAAAGTGTCAGAAATTGAAGAACTAGGGTGAAGCCACCAAAATTATAGATTTTACGAAGCATAAGTTGAAGAAACTGATCTATACCATGACTGAAAAAAGTGTGCGCCCGCCAATGGGAGATACCAAGAATAAAGTAGAAATTTCTTTAACAAAAAACGGTAAATATTTTTTTTCAAATTTTTTCATGAAAGATCATAACATTACCTTCTATTTCTTCATAGAAAGTATTTCGATCAAACGAATGGTTTTTGAGATACAGTCATTCGTAACTGTCCCATTTCTAAAAGAACTAAGCTTTAGAAACCACCGCCGGCCCCAAAAACCCTCGGATGCCAATTTTGACGATGATCGGTTCAGTAGTTTCCGAGTCTATAGGGAACAGACAGACAGACAAACATTCATTTTTATATATATAGATTACATTATTTAAAAAAAAATAGGAATCTATATGAATAACAAAACAATTTGGTTAAAATTCAAAAAATGTGTGCTTGAAATTCGTACATTATAAAAATGCTTTAAAAATTTGTGTAGGTATTACATATAAGATTCTGTACCAGTTTTTTACATTTCAAGTAGGTAATCGATCTATCGATTATTAAAAAAAAAATATTGACAATACTGAAATTCATGTATAGGTAGATAATCCTTTCTTATAAATATCGTTTTTTTTCATTATTCCAGAGGCATCATCGAATGCAAGGAACCAATCGAGGTGGTCAGCTACAAGATCGGGGTGTGCAAGGTGTCCCCGAAGGGCAAGGAGTGCACCACCACCTTCCAGAAGCTGGGCTACAACGGTTCGAGCAGCGTGGTCCTGTGCAAGCCGCTAACCGGCCGGATGCATCAGATCCGTGTTCATCTGCAATATTTGGGTGAGTGTGGCGCTTTTTTTCTAAGGAAGTAGACAGTTTTTGTAAGGGATTTTTTCCTCGCGCAGGCTTCCCAGTGGTGAATGATCCGCTGTACAACCACGAAGTGTTTGGGCCCAACAAGGGACGTGGAGGCGATATTGGCGGCAAAAGCGATGAACAGTTGGTTAAGGATCTGATCAACATTCACAATGCGGAGAACTGGCTTGGCATTGATGGCGATTCGGAGCTGTCGATGTTCAAGTCGCTCAAGAACGATCTGGATGATGGAAAAGGTTTGTTTTAAAGTTGGAATCTTTTAAGGTTAGGAACCTTAAGAATTCATTTTTTCCACAGGACCAATCCTGAGTGACGACGATTCGGAGAGTGTTTCCCGTGAGGCGTCGCCTTGCTCCGAAAGTCCTCGGCCGGTGTCGTTGGGTAGCGAAAGCCCAAGTGAAAATCTGTGTGCCTCGATTCTGACGCCCAATCAGCTGAACGTTGGGACCAGTGCTGCCAGTGTTGGAACGAACTGCGGTAGCAGCAGCAGCAGCGTGGGCGTCGGAGTTGCCAGTGTTGGTGTCGGTGTGAACAGCAGCAACAGCTCCCAGGCGGCAAGTGCCGTGGCAGTCTATAACGCTCGGTTGGCGCAGTCGCAAAAGGTAAGTGGAAGTCAATATATTCAACGAGGAACACCCAAATATCAATTCTAGATAGGGGCGAACACCTTCGAAAGGGTTTAAATTCATTATGAAAAATCTAATCTAAAGCCAAAAAACGATGATTTGCCAAATTGAAAAATATCATGGTGATTCAACATAATAGATATTTGACATTTGATATTTCCGCTACACCCAAAGGAGAGGTTGCGAAATTTTGATGCCAATTGGAGCCAATTCTATGCCCAAATAAAACGTGCATTGCGCAATACGCAATGTGTATGCCTGATAGGGAAATGCCGCACGTCGCAAAGCTCCTTAATGCTAACATTGTGCTAATCCTTTGCAAATAATGTGCTAATATCTACAGGCCGTTATTAAAATATATCAAAAACAGATTTAAAAATTTGAAGCCTCTATCTATGGATGTGTCTTTCTGAAAAATTCAAACTACATTCTTAAGTTACGATTCATATTGAAAAAAAATAAACAATGTACGTCACAGAGGGGACTAGATTAATTTTATTGCATTGATTGCTCAATAAATCTTGGTGGACCTGTGGACCAGACAGATCGTCATTTAAACATTCAAGCAGAACTCCCCACTCACTAAAAACAAACAAATTTAACTTATTCATACACTTCCGGTTCCAGTACTTCGCACCTCGTTACACGGTTCGGCTTCCGGTTCAGGTGTTGATGAAATTTATATTCATTGTTAAGTGTCATCCCAGAACGGATTCCTTACTAGGTACCTATCTTTTAGGGATTCACACCGAGGACGATTCAAAAACCAAACACACAAACAGCAATAGCAACAGCAGCAACCACACATCCAGACTCACACACACACCCAAAATTCAGCCTCTGTGCCAATGGCGTGTTGTCAATTACATAGCATCATTGGTACAAGAAGATAACGCGATCGGTGCTGATTCGATTTGCTCCCACCGGCATTAATCTCCCAAGTTAACCGAATTGCGTATGTCTGAATGAAACAAAATAAAAACGTTTTCGCGTCCCTCCCCATCGCATCACAAGCCGAAGAAGGATGGAAATAAATACCGGCCAACACCAGGCAGCCAGCGAACCGAGCACTGTGCGTGTGAATGTAGCAAAAGCAACAACGAAAACATCCTTCTAATTCAATCCCTTCAATCCACCGGCAAACAACCACGGCCGAGCTGTGCGTGTGTATGCAGTAAAAGCAACAACAAAAAAAACATTCCTTCAATTCAATTCCCGGCAAACAACCACGGCTAAGCTGTGCGTGTGTATGTAGCAAAAGCAACAAGAATATATTCCTTCAATTAACCGGCAAACAAGCACCGGCCAAGCTGCCCGGCTTTAGCAGCTGTGTATATGTAGCGTGTGTATGTAATAGCAGGCAGTAAGCAAAGCACAGTTCTCATTCAATGGGTTTCCCGTTTCCTCCACTCCCGTTCTTTTCCCCGTTTCCATCGCAAGACAAATGAATACCTAGAAAGGAGGCCAAACGCCGGGAAGCCACTGTCGTGCGTTTCTTTTGTGATTGATCGGTGGCAGAATGCCTATGACAAATATCCCTCTTCTTGCATGAAGCTCAAATAGTACACTGGTTAAGATGTCGGTCTGGCAAGACCATTTAGTTAGTGATTTGAGTTCGATTCTCCCTACGGGCGCTGTGGTTTATATTTTTATTTTCTTGTTTCTGGGATGAATTATCCAATAGGAACGAAATCCCATAAAATGTTTTTCTTGTTTTGCTTGAATGTAGTGGTCATGCATCATTTTAGTTGGGAGCCGAGTCCTTATGCCAGTTACGGTTTTTCAAACATATCATCTTCGGCACAGTGCACATTTCAGCGCATTATCGGCACAGAGATGTGCTAAATAGGCATTGGATTTTTGCAACCTCTTCTATGGGTGCACATACGTGCACCCACACAAACGAATACAGGGTGCATTTCGGAATAAGAGCAAAGCTGTCTGTTTATGCAGAACCTATTATAAATTGTAATTAAATTTCTGAAATAGTATCTGAGTGTGGCAGAAGGAGACACACTGCTCCCCCGCACTTCTTCTAAGGGAAAATGGAGGGACGAAAGTGTGGGTGCAAGTTGCAAAATTGGATCTCTTGCTTTTCACAGAAGCCATTTACCGAAGCCATTTGCAGCGTGCTGTGTACTGCTCCAGTTTGCAACTTTGTGTACACATGAGCGTCGTTGGGTGTTGGTGTGCCAACAACATACGAAAGTGTTGGATGCTGCTGCTGCTGTTGCTGGAGCTTTACATTATTTGCAAAAGGTGTGTCTGCTTTTACTGGGAAAGGCATTCCCGTTGGTAAGTACTTTTGTGCCGAAATTATTAGCTGGAATTTGGTTACCCCGTTGCATCGGAGAGAAGTGCATGGTTCCGGACCAACCGTTGAATGGTTATAAAGAGAAATTTCAGTTGAAAGACCTTTTGAAAAACACTTCATTTGAGAATCGATTAACAAGATTCCCGAAGTTTCTTCCAAAATTGTATTTGGAGCTTGTTAAATTGAGTTGTTTTTTTTATTGCTTTTCTAAAAGTTTAAAAAAAAATCAAGAAGGTTTATTAGCAACCAGGTTTGAATAAACACGACAGAAAAGAATTAAAACCACTCTTACCTGGTAGTTCAAAGGTAATTAAATTCAATCCAGTTTCTCTTTAAATAATGTTGAAATAATATAATATTGAGTTTGGATTGTGTACATCCATCAAACTGTTACAAAATGTATTTATTTTAAACCAATTTGGTCCAATGGAAAAGTGAGGTTTCGGAACCAATTAACAGATCACGGTGCTTTTATGGAAGATGTTTAAAAGAAAAAATACAGTAACTCTATTTTTTTCAGAAATGAAAAATTTAGCCTTTTCTGAATCATTTTCAGGCAAAATTAAAATATTTGGTCGGTGAGTCCTCATACGTTTTGTTTTTTTGAAGATTTGTAGTTCATATTAAGAAATTATTACCTGGAAATTTATTCCAATGCAATGGAATAGTAACTTTTTTCATGGAAAACTTATTTTTTTAATTTTTACTGAAATATTTTGTCATTCTGAAACAATAAAAAATTTCAACGCCTGGAAAAATAAGTGATTTGGACTTCCTGAAAAACTTATTTTTATGTTCATTTTATTTTAAAATTTATTATTTGGAATATCCTTGTTATTATTGATGTTATTCAAATGTAACATGAATTTATATTTATATGTGTGTATCTTGGAGAACTAATTCTGGTTAAAAAAAATGTTATGATACATGAATAAGAACAGTCCAACACAATTTGATTGGTTTCCAACAAAATACTAAGAATCTTTTTTTTTTTAAATTGTTCTTTGCAATATTTCCACAATATTTGAAGGCTCTGATGCTTATGGGTACGCACTTTTCAAAACCAAAATTTAATTTGTGATGATGTCACTCGTTTACGGCCTTTTTTAAAATAAATTCAAAGATAAATATTAGATTTAAACATATCTAAGAAGACCAGTTTTCAATAAAATTTTGTTAAAAGTTAAAGTACTTGCACTGAAATCTGCTTATCTTCCGCTACATAACATCTTTTTTAAATTTCTTTTTCTCATATTGATGGTGAATAAATTTTCTATTAATCATTTGAACTTCACTTTTGCTTAAGAATTGAAGTACTGCTGATATTTTCATATTCATGATCAACAGAACGATGAAAAACGATTTTTTTTCTAGAGAAATTTCTATTTTATCGACGGTTTTGGACCTGATTTATGCTTTTTTTTCTTTTGTTTTCATGAATTTCTATGGTTTATTAAAATCAATGATTTCTATACTTTTTGCCATAATTGGAATACAATTGTAGAAGATATGATTGTTTTACTGTAACATAAATACTTCATTATGGTTCTATTTAATAATAAAGAGACCTTCAGTGTACAGTAGTATAATTAAAATAAGTAAGGGATGAACGAAATATGATGAATCCGACGCGCTGCAGGCTAGTTTGCTATCGATAATCTGCAATTCACTTTTGCCAACAATACTGATAATTTTTGTACATGTAAGATCGACAAAAACATTGAAATGCATTTTTTTAGAAAAATTCCAAATTTATCATAGTTTTAGACTAGATTCATTCATTAAATAAATTTATTTAAAAAAAAACTGTAAAATTTTATTTAAACCAATGAATTTGAGATGATTGAGATGAAAAAAAGAGATGATTTAAATAATATAGTGGGTTGGAAATCGTGGAAGCTAAGATTATTTAATTTTAACAGTAATGCTAACTCTTTGAATAAAATGGAAAAATCACAGAGTGCAGCAGAGTTACAAAACTTGAGCTAGAAAATAATAAAAATAAAAAGGTTAAAGCAAACTCCAGGCTTATAATTGTATCAAAAGACAGAAACAAGCAAAATTTAAGCTTGATTGAACTGCTGTAACGATTTGCATTGAGTCTGAAGTGCGATTGGAATTTAGAGACATTTAACTCAGGAGAAGTATAAAAACGGATTTCTCATCAAAGATGTCTTTTAACGTATCGTTAACTTTCCAAAATTCATTATCGTAATATTTTTTTCAAAGCTTAAATTAAGGCAAACGTTTCTACTTCTGAGCGCATTACGATAAGAGTCATTATAAAAAAGTTATAGCGGTTCCTAGTGTTTACTAATTTTCTTAATCATTGAGCATTTTTTCAATAAATATCCTCCAGTGTTGCCACAATCAAAAAATCTAAAAATTATGGATTCAAATGGATTCATATTATTTTAGATAATTCTAATAATTTCAGATCATTTGACCCTCTCAGACTACTGACAGGATTTGCCATCCAACTTTTAATTTTTTTTTAGGATACGAAAATACTTTTTAAGCATTTTTTATGTTAAACAGCTCTGTAACTAGTTTAAAAAATATTTAAATTTTTCAAAGTTTTTAATGACATTTTTTAGTTTAATTAAAAGGTATTAAAAGTTAAATCTAAGAAAATTAGCTCCTCTGAAATTATAAAACACTTAAAAATATATTTATTTATTAAAGATTTCAAATAGAAAATTTTCAAAAAAATATTTTGTATGGGGGGTCACCGACAAAATATTTTAATTTTCGGTGAAAATGAACCGGAAGAGGCTCTACTTTCTACCTATGCAAAAATTAGCGTTACTGTATTTTTTTTCTTTAAGTCCTTCTACGAAACACACCGTGAGATTTGATTCAACGACATCATTACAAATGGGGCCTTATTGATCAATCGCACAATTGTATGTACTTAAGGGTGGCAGCCAAATGGGTTCACTCCAATTTCGAAAACCGACCAAATATATTTTGTTGATTGGCTCAAAAACCTGACCTGTGCCAAATTTCAGCTCCATCGGAGGTTTTTTAGGGGGGCCTCATAGCGCTCAAGTTTCGGTTTTTTACCCTCAAACCAATCGTAAAAATCAAATGTTTAAATTTTATGCGGAATGACTTAAAAATGCATAAAACGTCGAAATCTGGTGATATCTTGAAAAATTTTTTATCAGAAATCGACTTTAGAATGTCAAACATCATGTAGGAGGGACCAATGGAAATCCGGAAATTCGAAATTTCAATTTTGAAGCCAAATGACATAGAAATGCATCATGTTATCTCGAAACTAAAATTTTGGTCAAAAATCGACTTTCTTGACCGTCTTTTCAGATAATCGACAAAGTCACAGAAAGTAGATTTTTTACAAATTTTTCATCGAGATAACACCAGATCTCGACGTGTCATACATTTCTAAGTCATTCGGCATCAAAATTAAGATTTCGGTTTTACGGATTTCCTTTGGTCCCCCATAGATGAATTTTTAGGGTAAAAAAACCGAAACTTTTAACGCTTTGAGGCACCAATCAAGTCCGATCGAGCTGAAATTTTGCACAGGTCAGTATGTAGGGCTTATCTACAAAATGTTTATGTTCGGTTTTAAAAATTCAATCATGAAATTTTTCCCATACATCGATTGCCATCCTTATGTTCTTATACTGAATGAAGAATGAAAACAGAATTTTTTTTAAATATCAATATCAATCAATTCAAGTGATTTTTTTCGCAGGGCGACTATCGATCTGTTAAAAAAATATATTGGAATAAAGCACCAGGATATTGGAAATTTTTGAAGTTTTCCACAGTAGTTTATTTTGTTTTTTTCCCAAGTTTTTGTATGTTTCTGTTGCTGAATGTGCGTTAATGTTAAAAATTAGAAGCCATACGTGTTCTAAACAATAACGCTGTCTTCGAAATACATAGTCATATATAGGATTTAGATTTTCACTACACATTTGAATTAGATTCAGAACTTTTAATCAAAATTTAATTAAGAGAACGAATTAAGATTTCAGCAAAATTTTAACCCAAAATTCAAATTGACTCCTTGGATTCGAGACCTGCGACCTAAGATCTGAAATCTGAGATTTGAGACCGGAGACCTGAGACTTGAGACCTGAGACCTGAGATCTGAGACCAGAAACTTGAGACCTGAAACCGAAGACCGGAGACCTGAGGCCAGAGATCTAATTCCTGAGACCTGAGTCCTGAGACTTGAGATATAAGACATGAGACCTAAGACCTGAGACCTGAGACCTGAAACATGAAACCTGAGACGTGAGACCTGAGACCCGAGACCTTAGTCCTGAGACATGAAATCTAAGACCTGAGACCAGAGAACAGAGACCTGAGACCGAGGACCTGAGACCGGAGACCTGAGACTTGAAACATGATTTTTGAGACTTGAGATATAAGACATGAAACCTGAGACTTGAGTCCTGAGACTTGAGATTTAAGACATGAAACCTAAGACCTGAGACCTGAGTCCTGAGCCTTGAGACATGAAACATGAGATGTGAGACCTGAGACCTAAGACCAAAGTCCGGAGACATGAAATCTAAGGGCATGGACCTGATGTCGGAAACCTGAGACCGGAGACCTGAGACTTGAGACATATGTTTTGAGACTTGAGATATGAGACATGAAACCTGAGTCCTGAGACATGAGACATGAGTTCTGAGACTTGAAATATGAGACCGGAGACCTGAGACTTTGGACCGGATAACTGAGACCTGAGACCTGTGACCACAAACCTGAGACCTGAGACCGGAGACCTGAGACTTGGAATCGGAAACCTGAGACCTGAGATCTGAGACCTGAGATCGGAAACTGGAGACCTTAGGCCGAATACTTGAGACTTGAGATTTGAGCAACAAGACATAAAACCTGAGACCTGATACCTGAGACCTAAGACCAATTAACATTAAAAGCCACCAGATATCACTAGGGAACAACATTTTTTGTGCCTTTATTTTAATAACTGTTTTTTGAAGATTTTGGCATCTTGAAATCGAGTCGTTTTCCAAATTTTGCCTGTCAGCTATTGTTTGAGTGATATGGTATGTAAAAATTTTGAAATTGAACGAATTTGAGTAGAATCGATCATTGATAATTGATAATACACCGCTGATGAAGGTTTTCGAGTATTTGATATTAAAGATTTCATTTCATTAAATGAAATGAATTTTGTTGAAGACTGCAAAATGTTTGGAATAATGGTTCAAGAAATATCTTAAATTAAATTTGGGTTAAATTTTTTTTTTAAATTTCGTCAAAATAACAGAATTTTGCAAAATTGGGAAAATAAACAGTTAAAAAACTTCCTTAGTTTTTTTTCTAAGAAGTCAAAACTGCTCGCGATTTTCGGGGAAGTTGATCATTGAATTAAAACCCTTAAATTTACATATCTGTATAATTTCTACATTTATTCCAAAAATTCGTATTCGCATTTGCATAAATAGTCGCCTAAAACTTCAATTGGCGCTACTCGTCAACTCTCCGTTTTATGAAATTACAGTCATTAAGAATTGAACCACTTTCATCCCTAGATGGTGATACACTTCCTGACTTTCAATTTCAAAAGAAGCAAAGTCTTCCAATTCGTTGCCTCAGATTATAGAATCTCTTAATATTCTACATTTATTCCAAAAATGTACACAAATTGATTAAATTAAGTTTTCCTAATTTTCCTAAGTTATTTAGAAAACAGGAGCTGCAAGAAAAAAAAATAATTGTGTATTTGGATTTAACGTCCCCCAATCATTTGTAATCAGTTCTTAAGCTCTTTGCACATAGGAAAAATAAAAATTTGGTTGCCTTGTGAAATCAACATTAAGCGCCACCGTTTTTGGACTTTTCACTTGATTATCCCAATTTACCGAATATCACTGTCGAGATCATGTCTGTTATTTTAAAGATGAACATTTTATTCAGCTTCGCATTTCTTATGGGACTGTTTTTGAATATATTTAAAGCATTTAATGTTGTTCCATTCATGTCCTTATACTTACTTAAGGAGTGTATGCGAAAAAAGCAACACTGTGTTTTGTGAATAACTTTTGAATGCATGAATAGAAATTCTTGAATTTTTCTGTAAAACTACCTAAGAATGTCATAATAACATGGGCCACATTTTGTGACGATCTGTACAGTAGTTTTTGAGATAGCGTCCGGTGAATATGTTCATAGACCAACATTTTTAGCTGGATCGTGAAACATCCAGTAAAGTGCCTTTGAGAGACTCCAAAACAGATGGAAATCAACTACTCGATCAAAGTTTATTTTACAAATAATTGTGAATGTCATAGGTAATCAAACGGTGAGCTAAAATTTGAATGAAAGTAAGGATGATAGATTCCATACAAATATAGGAGGTGAATTCACCTTTGAAGGTTTAGTAAAACGCAATCCGATCATTTCGATTGTAGAACTGGTAAAAACGTCAATTCTTCTGTCTGGCTCGTCTCACAGATTAACAACAGGTCACACTTCATGTTGACTAGTTTTAAAAATTGCCCACTGATGAAATAAACAAAATAGAGCGATCAAACCTTGCGCTTAATAATTTGACGATAAAATTACAAAAATAAATTAATGGGATGCAAACGAAGTCTTTAGCGGGCACATGGCAGGTCTCCAGTAAGAAATGTTTGTTTACAATGCTCACCTGGATGTTTTAGAGAAGATTAAGAAGAATAGGTTAAAATATTTTTTATCAATTTTTCAAACTCTGTGTTTTTGCGAAAAAAAAATCTGAATTTCTGTGATTTTACCCAAAAATACTGTGATGGTTTTCTGTGATGTAAATACCATAAATTTCTTTGAAAATTCATTTAAAGTTGAGTCTCTTTTACATTTTACTTGAGAAAATTCTATTATCATAACCAACTCTATCATGTTTTTCCAAAACAATGCTTAAAATCCAAAATTTATGTCGCCTTAAAAATTTGTGAAAACTGGTAGTATTTCCAAAATTCTGTGTTCTGTGGCACAGAATATGTGATGAAAATTTTCTCAAAATTCTAAGAAATTAAAGATTTTTCTGTGATTTCGGCAACCTTGCATACCAGTAAGTTGTACATACACCCAAAATAATTTTCACTTTAAAAATAAGTGACATCTGTAGTAAATTCTCGCCATACGTAATTTCATTTGAATTTTAAGTGATGGGTCAAGTGAATTCACTTAAGTGACCGGTCAAGTGAATTACACTAGGACGTTCGAGTGAAATTTATCTGAGTTTCTAAGTATGTTTCTAGTTAATTATCTCTCGCGTTTTTAAATAAAAGAACATTTAACGAAAAGCACTACGATTTCAAATACTTACATTACGCTTTCACCATAAATTTATGGCGAAAGGAAAATTCCATCGTAATCCCAAGGCAGATCGGTAACTGCGGATAGTGCGACTTCTAAATCTTCCCTGCTGCAAACCAAAAAACCTGTCCCGTTCAACCCACAAGCTGAAACATGATAACACCTTTAAATAACTTTTTCTTACATCGCGTTTAACACAAACTACCGAAAAAATCGCCTATTAAAGAATTTGGAAAATCCAAATCCAGCATAAGCTTTAAACGCTGCTCTTTAGAATTTGCCATTTCGAACTCTGAAAATAAACACAATTACAACCTGACATTCACTTGAAATTCAAGTGATGGGGAAGTGAATATTTTTTCTCACTTCAAATTCAAGTGACGACTGAAGTGAATGTGGATGAATTGACTTGAAATTTAAGTGACTGCCAAGTGAAATGTATATGTCGCACTTGAATGGAAGAAAATCACTGGATCCTTGTTTTTAAGTGAAAAATCATGTGTATTTTAAGAGTGAATTTGGGTTCAGTGTAACGATTGTCATAGTTCATAGTGTGAAATATAGGTGGCGCACGAGCCACCCAAAAATCAAAGTCGTGACACTTCTTTATTTGACGTTATCTAAAAAACCCCTTAACAGATTGTCATAAAATTTTGCTAGTGTTAACATTACATTGCTGGGTAATTTCACTGATGATTTCATGAATTTTCATCCAGACATTCAAAAGTCATTCACAAAACAAAGTGTTGCATTCTTTTCTAATGCACTCTTACGTTGTATTTACCTCATACATATGTGGGCTATATGATGCATAAGAAATTGTCACAACCCGGTTTTTCAAGTTAAATGATCTTGTTACAAAGTTTCATCATAATATTTCGTTCATTTGCTGCCATCAATGAAGGCTGAAAAAGCTTGCCTGATCAAGTGAAAACTTTGAAGAAGTCGGAATTCTAAGTTAATTTCTTTCAGAAGTGATTCTTTTCAAACGACAAAATGTAAACGGTGTTTCAAATATTTTAAAACAAAATTTCATTGAGTGGTTAATTTTCAGGTTTTTTGAGCAAATAACAACTAGTTTCCATGTGATTAACAAAATATTTTTTGAAGTAACTAAAAAAAAACTCACTGGAGAAGATGAACAAATCGAAAATTTTTGTTTGGCCACTTAAGAGCAAATAAAACATCAATCAAACAATGAACACCAATTTTGGGACCATCCTACCGCTCACATCAGAAAACCAGATTAGTTAGCATTTACCCAGCAAACATGTAATCGTATCAGAAATGATAACTTAAGTCATTTACATTTTTGTTGCGAATCGCAATTCCAACTGTATAGTGAAAAGATCGTATGAAATGCCGTCTGAAGTCAGTTTAAATCGGATATGATAGAAAGTCCGCCATGTTTGTTAATTTTGAAAAAAATGCTCTCGCGTGGGCTTCAAATGAGAAATCATCGTCATATTCTCTCTGCAACAAGCCGTGCATCCAGATGGCTAAAAATCAGATGGGAATAGAGTTATGCTGACCAATGAGAGAACTGGAAAATATTGTCGCTGGCAAAAATTTGAATGCTATGAGAGCTAAATCTTGCGTTCTCTTGCATTCTTCCGATAGGTACGAATAAAGTGTCGGATAGCGCCCAATTGATGTAGTTTTCGTCGCTTATGGAAGAAATGAAATTTATGTACATACGTATATTTCCTCCACTTGGTAGGTAAATGTTGTTTTTTCAACTTTCATACGTTCATTCTATAACGTATATGGAACATAACATCAGCATAAAAATATAGCTACATAAATATTTGCTGGGTACTTAAAATTCCAATTCTTCTTTTTAGATACATTTCAAGTGTCTTACATCCCACATTAGCTATCTATCAATGAAGTCTCAAGTTTTTACCTTAATTTCTAATTGTAAATCACGCGCAGGCTTCAGGTACTCGCTTTACACTTATTTCCCCTACCTTAAGTTAACGTTAGCAGTACTGCGTTATGTCTTACCCTTCTGCGTTTCATCATGCGTATTTTTTTCGTAAGTACAAGATTTAACAAACATCACCTTAAAGCAAACATCAGCTTAAAGCTTTCTAGCATTCTGGAAACATATTTTAGAACACAAAGAGTGAAAGTATGTCGATTTTTCATACATTTTGCCGAAAATCTCTATACAAATTTTAAGTCCTTTGCACCAGCTCGTACTTCTGCCAATTGATCTGAAACTTTCAGAAAGTCATTTTTTCACCTAAATGCACCAATATAGGGGGTGCCGCGTTGAAAAAAATGTTGTAAAAATCATCCCATACAAATCTGGGCCAGTCTAATGTAACATGTAGAACATCTATGTAAGACAATCCAGTTTCGAAATATAACTGAGGAATCAAGTATCCCTGGTATTAAGTATGCTTATTCTCCCCTATCGACCTCTTTAAACCCCTATAAATAATCGAGTCATAAGAAGAGTGAAATAGTACGTTTGATGATATACATTTTGAGAGTACATACTAAACTAATTAAGAAAACAAAATAATATTTTTTGCGAGAGCTTATGGAGTTGTCAAACTTTAAACGCAATTTTCTTGAAACTACAATGTCGGTGCATTCGCTACCTATAAAAATCAATACCAAATTATTCCATATTCATTCTTAATCAAGAATCAATCCAGCATTTGTTTTGCTTGCTTTAATCTACCATAAATTGGGAAGGCAAAGAATAGCGCTAAAATGCAAGTGCAAGGAATGATCTGACTTTTGTAATAGCAACAACCCCTTATAGCACCGAGGTTAGTTCTACATGGATGCTTCTAATAAGTGTGGTCTGAAGTTTTACAAGCATACCAACCAAACATCCTCCAAAATTAGGATTTACCCGTGGAATCATGCATCGTTTCGGTAGCCGGTCATTATCATCTCCCAGCAACATTGGTACTTAGAAGGGCCAGAACCACGGAGTTGTTTTCATGAGCCACCCTCACCTTTGCATTGCTGCCAGAGTGGGACTTTGCTATCCTCAAACTAACAAGTTTGGTGTTCGCGGAAAAAAAAGAAACAGAACTAGTAAAATGTTGCTCTAGATGCCACAATTTTTCGCTTCACTAATCCAAATCTAGTACAAAGTACCAACCTACCCTACCCCTACGAACTCAGAAGAGATGTTGGCAAAAGTTGAACCTCCAACTATCCGGTTGTTGTGGTTTTTCGTTCGTTTGGGAAAACCGTTTTCTGCTGCGGTTGCTGTTCGTTGGTTGTTTCCAATCTAGAAGTACCTTGTTCCAAGCAAGGGTCCCAGTCGTTCCGCGGACCGAAGTATACTGGTGGGACTTTTGGAGTAGTTTTGTATTTTTTTTTTTGGTGAATCTCCTATCGGAACCAAAAGTCGACGTCGAAGTTCCGAAATGGTGCTTTCATGTGGGTGGTTAAACGTTTGGTTGGCGGTGAAACATAAAATAGGGAAATTAAGATTTTTTTTTGATGAAAAAAAGGGATAGGATTCGTTTTGAGTTTTGGTCAATGTGATAAAAACTTTCTTTTATAATTTAATCCATTCAACCATCATAACGAACAAATCCGCCATACTCCTATTTCATTTTGAATGATTGTTTACCGAAAAGCTTTGATAATGGCTCTTCAACACTCACTGTGTGTTATTATCCATTTATGTCGTTAAGGTTTATTATTATTCATCACAGAGTCATCATCGCAAATTGCTCCCCGAACTGACCCATTTTCCGAAACTAAACTAGAATGGGTCCTCCGTCAAAAGTGCACATTTCAGCAAATTTTCATTTTCATCACCAGCCAGCCAGCCATATAAATATATTTGCGGACAGTCGCTGTCCCTCGATGGATGGTCCGCCGAAAAATAGCAAAGAGCAGAGCTGTAAATTAGAAACTTCCCTCCACTTCTGGGGACTCCGTCATTTTTCCGTTGTCATCCAGCTCCAGTGGTAGTGCTCGGCGAATCGAATGGAAATCATCAGTTCATTTTAGAGCGTCATCATACATTTGAGCCATAAAACGTTAGAATACCTACTCCTAAATATGTAGTATGCTATCCTTGGGTTGGCATGTCAAAATGTTTATTTGTTAAACTGGAATACAGCGAATCATACATATCTTTCGAGAACCAGGAGCCTGATCCAAAAATAGTTTCTCTGTTGACCACATCAAAATTTCTACAAAAAAAATATTTTCGGATTATTACTCATATAATTCTGAGTACGTTTGAATACCCTAATTTTCTTTTCTAAAAAAGGTTTTACTCTTGCTGAGTAAACTTCTATTGATTTTCAAATCGGTGTTAACAAAATATTTGAAAAATCAACAAGTCACTCCGCCACCGCAAGTGCCACTTTAGGTCATATCCACGTTTTATACGACAATATTTACCTCAATATAAACTGGTATCCGTATCACACACCCTGAATCTACATAAACCGAGAAAACTTTCATTGAAAATGGAGAGGGGGACTGATGGGTTTGGGGTAGCTTTTTCAGCGTTTATGCTATGGGGGCAATTTTCCTCACTTATCCACCCTCGAAAAAGATAGGTGTATGCTTATCGGGGGTAGGAATGGGATAGAAAAGTATGGGAGGATAATAAAGTTGAAATAGTTTTCTGCACGTACAGTTTTTCCCCGGCGAATTCTCTACTGATAGTCAATTTTTTAGCTCTTCCCTTCGCCATGCATTCTCCGTCTCTAGGGGTCCATTTTGCCACATAATAAACTGCATATCAACTATTCGGAACCGCTACGCTCGTGCTGTGCGCTATTTTATGCATTCCAGGCGAGGGCTAATATTTGATTTACGATAATGAAGTGATGTTTGATGTCTGATGGTCTGATGTAGTTTGTCCATGCCCCGAGACAGAGACAGCGACAGAGAGTGGTGTTTTATCGTTAATTCGTAGTTTTAACTTTCCGCCTTTTTTATTATTCATTTCCGCAGGTCACTGTGGCCACTCAGACGGGACATGAGTCACCCGATTTGGCCTTCAATCCCGACAAGATGACCACCGATAAGCACTGTTACGAGTGCAAGGTTCGCTACCGGGATCCGAAGCCGCAGGATCTGGTCATGTACTTGCACGCCTGGAAGTACAAGGTGAGTTTACAAAAACCTTCGATCTTAAGAACGAAAATGACGTATGGATGTCTGTTGTTGATCTTGTTGAAAACGTAGGTTTCAGTGGTGGAATAGAGTAAAACTTTATTTGCCATCTTAGTAAGGTCCTTACAGAACTACACTCTACACTAGCGATTGATTGTTCCTCCAACGGACGTCAAAACGCGAATTTCCTAATCGTGAGTTTCAACCCTTCATCTAATTTCGCAAATTGAGAATGTTGAATAGTATCGTTGACTGGCGAGCTCTCCCGCAACACCATTAATTTTTTAGAGCCATCGGAAATTAGCAGTTGCATGCTAACTGCAGCGTATTTGGAGACTGCAATGCGGTGAGGCTGGCAACTGACCGTATCGCCCAAACAACCTTCCCCAAAGTCCCAGAATACCCTTTCACCAGTTGGATGCGAGTTCACGCATGCTGACCGCAGCGTAGCACCACACCACGAGAGTAACCCTCTCTATGATCAACTCCATCCAGGCTACGCTCCTTACTAAACCATCCGACCTCTGCGCTAGCAGACCAATCCTGGATTCGGATTCCGTCTGTCTTCCACTCAGCCGTCGGGAATTATTCATACTCGTATGGCACCGAGAGTGATCCTCTCGGATCCCGAGAGGAACTCATCTGCACTGATAGCTAGCACATTTGCTAACCGCAAGTGCTTGAGAGCAACCCTCTTGATCAACTCTCGAAAGCTCTTTTTTCACTTCCAGGCGTATCTAGGCCAATAACCTGTTTGGTCGAATCACTGGGATAGCAGGTGCAATAACCTTAGAGGCCACAGCTTACTAGAGTCATTCGCAAGACTGAAGGTTGAGCTGTGTAACACTAGAGCTACTAGCACCTATCGCAAGCATGGAATACCAAACAGAACGTCAGTGATGGATGTCACATTTGCGAGCCCAACACTTCAAACCGATGTGGAATGGAGAGTGTGTGAAGATACAGCGATCACCAAGCGATACGCTATAGCGTAGGAGGCCGGAATCTTGTGGTTTTGAGCCAACTGCCGGTCCAAGAGCGGAGATGGAAGACAAAAGCTTTTGATCAGGAAGTCTGCGTCGAAGCTATAAACATGCAGGAAGCATCGCAAGTGCAAAACGCTAAACATTTTACGAAAATGATAGTAGCGGTGTGCGACATGACTATACCCAAGTGGTGGCGACGACCGGCTTACAGGTGGTCTTCAGAAATTGCATAGCTGCGTGCTAGCTGTCTTAAAGCCAGGCGGCGAGCTCAACGGGCGAGAAACGATGCCGACTGAAAATCGAGAAGTGCCGTTTATCGAGCAGCCAGGGTAGTATAAGGTGTCCACAATGAAGTTGCCACACTATGAAATTGATCTAACTTTTTAACCGTTGGGTAGAATTAAATTAATATTTGGGTGAATTTAGTCCATAGTGCATTGTTTACATCCAGCAAGTTTTAAAGTCCTGTGATCAAAACTCGCGGAAATGGAGTCGAAAGAACAGCTCGTGCGTGATAAAATCTTGCACATTCACCACGAGAACAAGGATCCTTTGCATCGTTCCATCGCTAAAACGTTGCGAATCGTGAATTCCACGGTGTCGCGAGTAACTAAGCGGTTCGAGGAACGATTGACCATCGATCGGAAGCCCAGAAGTGATGGAAAAAGTATTCCATACATCACCAAAAATCACAACGGCGTAATTGGGGCCTTCAATCGAAACCCGAACGCCTCCGTTTGGAATGTGGCTAAGAAGCTTCACCTAAGCCGAAGTTTTGTCCAGAAGGCAAAAACTAAGGCTGGGCTTCGAATGTTCAAGGTACAAAAGGCCCCTAATCGCGACGAGAAGCAGAACAAGTCCACCAAAACCCGTGCTAGGAACTTGTACCTCAACATGCAGACGAAAGTTGAATGCTGCATCATGGACGACGATGCATATGTGAAGGCCGACTTCAAACAGATCCCCGGCAACATGTTTTTCACGGCCAAGGATAAGTTCAGCGTTCCAGAGCATGCCCGCACTCAGAAGATGTCCAAATTTGCGAATAAATTCCTGGTTTGGCAATCCATCTGCAGGTGCGGGAAGCGGAGTGCACCTTTCGTGTCCCAGGACACGATGGACAGACAGGAATACATGGAAGAGTGCCTTCAGAAGCGCCTGCTTCCTCTCCTGAAGGTCCACAACGTCCCAACAATCTTCTGGCCGTATTTGGCCTCATACCACTACTCCAAGGACGTGCTGAAGTGGTATGCGGACAATAAGGTCAATTTGGTGCCGAAAATACTCCACCCTTCTAACACTCCGCCCCATCGAGAAGTACTGGGCGATTATGAAGTAGCACCTTCTTAAACCACCTAAAGTAGTGAAGACAGTCGAGGAACTGAATATAGTTTGGGTTGGGCCGGGGTGAAGGCCAAAAAAATACGAGTAAAATGATAAAATGATATTTAATAGTTATTTTTCAATCTCTGAAAATTTGATGGCAATCGGATGAAAACTCGAATTTTGCGGGCAATTTCATCGTGGACACTCAAGCGAGCTATCAGATAAAGCGAGGAGAACTGTTGCGGCCCGAACGGAATCCTGAATTTAAAAGAGAAGGTGGCAGTACAGACTATTCCAGATACTTTTAAAGAGGGGTTGAAAAAGTGCCTTGATGAGGGACCTTTCCCCAACCTGTGGAAACCTGCGAAGCTGTTACTACCGAAAACGGGAAACCTCCCAAGACATCCGTCGTCGTACAGACCAATGTGTCTATTGGATACCCTTGGTTAACTACTTAGAGAGGATAATCTTCAACAGACTCATTATGTGCACAGAGGGTGAAATTGGACTGTCGAACAGACATTTCGGTTTTCGAAAGGCAGATTCACAGTGGACGCCATCCGACTGGTGACAGCAGAATATGAGAAACGTGCATATCAGAAGAGGAAAGGTGACGATCGATGTTAAAAATGCCTTCAACAACGCTAGCAGGGAAGCTATTGCCAAAGCTCTCCACCGGATGCGTGTTCCCGATACCCACAGCAGGACAAAAGGAAGCTTTTGAAAATTGCGTCTTGATAGCGGGTGTTCCACAGGGTTTAATGCTTGGTCCTGTGCTTTGAAATGCCATGTATAATGAAGTGTTAACACTGAAACTACCAGCAGGCGCGCAGATAGTCGGATTTGCAGACGATATCGTGCTAATAATCACCGGCGAAACCATCGAGGAGGTAGAAGACCTTGCAACGGTGTCTGTCTGTAGAAAGCATTGGCATCTGGATGGAAGTTGTTAAGCTTCAGATAGCTCACCATAAAATTGAAGTTCTGCTCGTGACCAACAAAAGAGTTGTACCGCACATGGAGATTTCTGTTGGAAGACACACCACATCTTTGAAACAGCAGCTGAAATACCTCGGAGAGATGATCAACAGCCGCTTAAATTTCGATGCACATGTCAAAAACTGTTGTGAAAGTGCATCGAAAGTCATCGACTCACTGGCCTGGGTTGTACCGAACTATCATGGTCCAAAGAGTAGCAAGAGACGTCTCCTTGCGAGCGTTGCACTATCATAACTACGATACAGAGGAACGGCCTGGAGCTCTGCCCTAGAGGTGGAGCGCAACAGATCCAAATTACGCCGCCACACCGGCTGATAGCCATGCGAGTTTTCTGTGTATACGGGACCATCTCAACAGATGTAGCTTTTGTCATCGCGAGCATGATTGCCATCGACATCACTCTGGCGCAAGGGAGTGTTACGAGGCAAGCTGTTAGAGAAGTGCGTAATGCTCAAAAAGCAGCATTGACGCTTTAATGGCAGGAGCAATGGCTAATCTCGCGGCTTTCAGACTGGGTAAATCTGAAGTATGTAGAGGTAAACTTCAACTGCTTTCAGCAATACCGATCTTAGGGCGCGGTTTAACCCTAATCTGGACTCATACGTGTGGTGAGGCTTAAAAGGTCTCACGTACTCATCTACGATCTTTCCTGCAGCAAGAGTAAGCGGAGAAACTATCCGGGGGTGGTCGTGTAGTTTCCCAATCGGTCATACCTTGGTGGATGGAAATCCTACGGAAGTGGTTCCTCATTCCCTGTTAACACATCTAGATGTGGCTTTTAATGTTATATTACCGGCCTTGTTGACTTAATAACAATTAGTACCACTCATTTATTTAGCTAGGTGAAGCGCATCTTCGGCTATTCTTAATCAGATTATCAAGGTGTCTAAGGTTCATATGCTTTGAGCAGTGCTCAATCTACTTTATAGCATTTGTATTGGTTTCAGAGTTGGCTAATGATGTCATTGACCATTGACTTTAATATTTTTTTTCATTTTATGTCTTTGATATAAACCATACAGATAAATCTTAAACTAAATAGGAGTTATGTGTTTAGACTAACGAATAATATTTCTAAATACATGTTTGGATTGATAAAAATCAAAAACGTTGTGTCTATGTGTCTTATGTCATTAAAAACTCGACAACAATTATACATAGGGTGATTTTGGGCAAAAACTGTGCGACTAGATGGAATCCACAAAAAGTTCTGTTGCCGAAAACGTCTCGCTGGCGCATGAATGTGGATTCTTTGTAGCAGTAAAGAACATTCAATGTTGTTCATCAACAAATCAAAAACAAACATTCTTGGGATGTATATTCGTCTGCTTCGCAGGGTCTCAAGATTTATTAGATTGCATCTTTCGGCATACGGTGGCAGTCGAACGGCATCATTCCACGGCAGTCGACGGAGTGCAAATCGTAGGAACTTCTTTTGTACCCTTTCTAGTCTTTCAGTGAGTACTGTTTGATGAGGCACCCAAACTACCACGGCCTATTCCAGAACGCTGCCACCAGGGCGCAGTAAACCACTGAATGACAATGTACATACATCCTCAAACTCAACTGTAGTGTTTCTGCGATTGAAGCCAAAAATGGCAAAGGCTTTTGCGTTTGTGGCGGCTATGTGTTCTGAGAAACGTAGATTCTGATCAAAAATAACTTCGAGATCTTTAACCGAAAATACTCGTTCCATTTCTGCTGTGTCCATTTTGTAGGCAAATGGAGTGGAGTTCTTGCTCTGCAGAAAATTAAACATCGGCATTAACTGGTATTAGCTTCCATCCCATGAGACTTGCACCAGTCCAAAAGTAAAGTGCTGCACAGTCCTCTGGTGATTCGATGATCCGGTAAATCTTAAGGCCATCTGCGTACATCAGTTTAGAGGATTGCTGTAAACAAGCAAGATCGTTGACAAAAAGGTTGAAGATAAGTGGTCCAATGTGGCTGCCCTGGGGAACACCGGAAGGGACGTCAAATGACTGAGATCTGATTCCTCATAGATTCACAAATGCTCGTCGGTTTGTCAAGTAGGAGTAGAGCCATTTTGTAGACCAGAAAGCCATAACGTTCTAAAGCTTAGTTCTTTTAGAAATGGGACACTTTCATTTGCTAATAGCTCGTTAACTAGTTATTGGATATAGAAAATTTTGACAGCATTTTGTTGCCTGTAAAAAGTTCTATTCGACCTGTTTTTTCAAAATTTAAAATTTCCGCGTTTTTGAGATATGTACGATGCAAGAGAAAAAGAAAAAAAATAATTTTGCACAGTTTCCTTGAAAATACGTCATTATCAAATTGATAGCTGACAAAACCGTTGATTATTCAAAGAATTACTGAGTTTTTGTGGTGGATAAGTATGCAAACACTGCCAATAATGTTCACAAAGTTCAAATCAAGAATTGGAGAGAAGCACATGATCGGCAACAACGGTTAAGGGTCATCAAGGAAGTCAAGTCTCATACCAGCATTATAAATTTTCAATAAACGAATAACTAAGGGTAGATCGCTGAAATGTCCAAAACAATTTTCTCCGATAAGCTGACAGTGTTGCCTAGTGATGACTCATTGAAATCCAACCTCAAACAACCATTTTTTGATAGTTCCAAAGCTTTTAAGCTGTAAAACCGGTACCGAAAAAAAAAACGTTCAAAAATGTGGTCAAAAATAATCAAATTTGTTCATTTCGAAACAACTGTATCCACTAAAATGCTTCCAGTTTCCAGTTTTAAGAGAAGTATTGGACCAAAAAGTATCAGAAATTGAAGAAGGAGGGTGAAGCCACCTGAAATATAGATTTTACGACGTATAAGTTGGAGAAACTGATCAATACCATGACTGAAAAAAGTGTGCGCCGGCCAATGGGAGATACTAAGAATAAAGTAGAAATTTCTTTAACAAAAAACGGTAAATATTTTTTATCAAATTTTTTCATTAAAGATCATAACATTACCTTCTTTTTCTTCATAGAAAGTATTTCGTTCAAACGAATGGTTTTTTAGATACAGGCATTCGTAACTGTCCCATTTCTAAAAGAA
Source organism: Uranotaenia lowii (assembly GCF_029784155.1). NCBI lineage: Eukaryota > Metazoa > Arthropoda > Insecta > Diptera > Culicidae > Uranotaenia > Uranotaenia lowii. The sequence continues at coordinate 74,324,000 of NC_073692.1, forward strand.
CTAAGCTTTATTTTCCTGACTGCGATTTCACGTGGGACTTTTTCAAAGGCTTTTAAAAATTCTATATAAATGACATCTACTTGTTGCTTTTTGCTGATAGCAGTATGGAATGTGGCAGAGTAGCTCATCAGATTCGAAACCGTTGATCTTTTTTCATGAAACCATGTTCGTGTTCGGTTATTATTGGTTTAGCAGCGTTGTGAATCCTTTGACAAGCAACAGAGAATCGAGTTAGGTCTGTAGTTCTCCACGCTATGATTGTTTCCCGATATGTGTAGGATTGGTGTTATAGCGGCCGTCTTCCGAATGCTGGGGAGAATACCTTCGTTAAGTGACCGATTGAAGATGATTTGCAGTGGTTCTGCAAGTGATTCCGCAATGACAAGGCGGGATTCCATCTGGGCCTGGTCCTTTCGACGGATCGATAGTTTTCATGCTGGGTTAGAAGCGGCTAAGGTAGGTTGATGTCAAATGCAGGCAATGTTTTGAAGTTTTCGTTGGAAGCAGGTGGCATTTGTGTTAAATAAACGCTCTTAATAAATCTGCAAAGAGATTCGCAGACTCACAGGCAGTTTCAGAGGAGCGCCCGTCAAGTGATACTCGCGATGGAAAGCTGCTGGTACGACACGTCGAGACTTGGTAAATTTTCAGTATCCAGAAGGATTGCTTTTCACTTCCCTCTCCATATCATTGATGTATCTCCAGAAAAGAGTGTTGTTTAGCTTTAGCTACCTTTAGTAAAATGTTGAGTATTTATGTCCGGAAGAACTTCTTGAGCTCCTTCACAGTGGTGAATTTGTGCAGGTGCTACCCTGATTTACACGTTAGCAACTCTAAATAAATCAGTCAGTTGGTCAAAGTCAAATGGACTCCCTTTATAAGGCCTCAGGATGGTCCGCTAAGCACTAGGACTTCGAAGGGAGTTTAATTCAAAAGTCAGGAAAAACCCCAAATTTGCACTACTCGATACTTTATTGAAAATGCCACAACAATACTTCACTTCAACAGTATGATTATTTGCGCAAACCTTTTAGGGCCAAGCCCTGGTTGTCGGTTTTGAAGATGGAAGTGCTTCAACGAGGGCAACGCTGCTGCTGACAAACCACTTAACTGGTTATATCGTGCACTTTGTATCTCACAGTTCTGTAGAACTTTTGGATGTGAGTCACCACCAGGTTGACGCCTTTGACCGGCCTTGAACCGAGAGTTCAGGTCATTGCTCTCTCGTTGTTACGAACACTACTGTTCGTCATCTCTTCGGGAGTCGCTACCGATCGGGGAGGCTACCAAATAGCGCGGGTTACCATGGATGGCCCTCTGGATGTGATGTGATGAAGCTTCTTGGCTGCATACTGGTGGCGTGTGGCGCTGTTGTCGGCTTTGAAGGCTGAATTGTTTGGGCTAAACCATCACCCATCATTTTCCCTCACTGCGATACTTGAAAACTACATTTACTCGCGATCAATCACTACAACCTCGATGGAAGTGTTATCTGACGCTTACAAAAGCTAGCGATCGCTTATCAAAAGCGGTTCTTCATTGTGATCCTTTTAGCAGAAAAGTAATAGAGACTGTTCCACAAATTTTAAGCACACCTCATGTTAACGGTCATTTTGAATCGATTTTTTTTAGAATTCTACTGGCTGCGTTCTTTTGTTTACACATTTCTGTTCATGATAACATCAAAAAACATTTAGTTTGTGATTACATTTCAAAATGCGTGGTCTTACTCCGAAAAAGAGAAAAAGTAAGTGAGGGAAATCTCATTGAGAAAATTGGCCAAAGAAGAGGATGTGAGCGTCGGAGCGATGCGGAGAGCTATAAAAAAAATGGTGAACATTGTACGTTTTAATATGAACCGAGGAGGGGTCGAAAATCTGGTCCTGTAAGTCCTGCTATCGACAAAAAGGTCAGGAATGCCTACAAACAGAAACCATCGGTTTCCGTTCGGTATGTGGCGAGAAAAGTCGGGACCTCGACGTCTAACGTGCTAAAGTGCAAATTGGGCTCAAGACGTACCGGAAGCAGAAAAACCCTAAATGAAACCCAAATCAAGCCGCTTCTGTCAAACCAAGAGCCCGGACACTGTATGAGTCAATATTTTGCAAAAGTTCTGGGTGCATTATCATGGACGATGAAACGTATGTAAAATTGGACTATAAATCTGAATCAAAGCAATCGATCAGTTGAATCATTCAACCAAGTAGGCTCATACCCAGTGTTCGGCATCGCTAACTGAAAAGTTAGAGGCGCTAATTAGATCGCTATCTCGGTCAAAGTTAGCGATCGCTAATTAAAGCCGCTAAATGTTGCGTAAAAGTTATCGATCTATAATAAAGCGCTAATCGGTAATCGATAGTAGAAAGTTTTGATAAAAATAAGCAAAACACAAATTTTTCAGCCATCTTTAATTATAATTTTAACTAGAAAAGTTGTTAAACGATATCAATAGGGGCAGTTTTCGAACTTATTTTGTAATATTTCTGTTGCGTCAGTCCACTTTGAGTTTTAGTAAGCGTATTTGGTGAAAAGTAAAAGGAAAAAAAATTGGAATCAAATTTGTCAAAATATTCACCCGCTTATTAATTTTTTTTTTACATCAGTTAATGCAAAGATTCTCTTTAGGTAGATGTTTTGTTTTGTCCGAAATAGTTTTTCATCTTTTTTGACATCAATACACTTATTTTGTTCTGAAAATTTCAATTTTTCACAACATTGTCATTTCTTTTATATTCAAAGAAGGTGCTTAAGACATAAATTCAAGTGAAGGCAATTTAAAAAAGACGCTTATTTCTATGATTCCAGCCAAAATCGAGATCGAATAGCTTCTGAAATAAATCTTTAACGAAAATTTAAATACCTGATCGGATTCAAAATTTTAAATCTGAAAAATGCCGAACTTATGATCTATAAGTCTATGGCCACTTCAAAGAGTTAGCGTTCTTCAGTTAGCGGAACTAAATATTAGCGGAACTTTCTATTCCGCTAGCTGAAGAAAAATATAGCGAGAAAATTAATTCGCTAACCGAAAGATAGCGGACTAATTAGCGATTAGCGGATTAGCGTTTTTGTGCCAGACACTGCTCATACCACAACAGAGTGACTATAAATCCCTTCCTGCACCACAATACTTCACTGTACGCAAGGACAAGGATATCCCCGAAACGGAAAAGGCCATTTTCACCGAAAAATTTGGCAAGAAGGTGATGGTGTAGCAGGCAATTTGTGAGGGCAGCATAATATCTAGCCCGTACACCCAGAACTATATCAAGGAATGCCTCCAGAAGCGTTTATTGCTGATGACCAAGCAGCATGATTGACCCGTCATATTTTGTCCGATTTGGCATCATGTCATTACGCCAAAGAAACACGTTCATACAAAAGCCAAAACGTCTGTTTTGTGCCGAAAAACATAAATCTGCCAATTTGCCCAGAGGCCGTAATCAAACGAACTGAAAAATTTCAAGGACCTTCTTAAAATTTGTTCAGATAGTTTGTATCAAGCTAGCTAGTATCAAATATGATATTCCTATCAGATCAGTAATCGGTATCAAAATTGTTGAAGGTTCCTACTTGCGCGACCGATTACTGTCTCTATCAAACCCTTCTGACACCCACGCTACGCAAAATGTCGAGGAAATCTACTCTCGGCGATGGCGACGGCAGCAGCGGCAACGGCAAGACCGCAGATTAACGTGACATTGTAATTAAAATTTTAAATTGCGGACATCATCGCCGGTGATGAATCATGCACGGCACACAGACTGACTGGCTGGACTATAATGGTCCCGGGACATAAGAATGTCGTTTTCCCCCATTTTCAAATTCATTTGTATGCAGACCCTTTAGCGAGTCGTTTTACACTCGTTTATTGTTGTTGTTTTTTTTTCTTGTCTCATATATTTCATCACGCCCTCCCCCACCGGTGACAACTTTCACTGCCCGGAGAAATGCAGAATGTGTGAAAAATAATTAAAATTTCATAAAACATACTCTCCGCTGCTGAGAGCTACCACTAGCTAGCACATGGGAAGTCGAGAGCTCTAGAACGGCTCTAGGCGCGAGGCAAAGCGTGGCGATGTGATGATAGGCCTGCCGCAGCCCATTGCACTCGCTCAAGAGTTGAGAAGATGCAAACGCGGGGGTGTGTCTGGGAAAGGTACTTAGCCGTGCATCGGTGCATCTTAATTACCGCGCCCGATTAGAAGGTGTTGGACCGTTCCGAGTCTGGAAATACTCCAGCTTTTTAGACAAATTGAGAACAAGAATAAATTTTTCATCGGCAACAAAAAATCAAAAAAAATTATAACCAACTTTGACGTCATTGGAAGGCAATACAAAAATGACAGATAATGTAGCCACACGGTATAAGTATATAAGGTAGGCTACTAACTCGAGTAAACAACCCGTTTGAATGCAAACTAGTGACGTCATTACTATCTGCCTATAGCGTGCCAGGCAAAAAGTTTTGCGCGCGTAGGTCACTAGATGGATAGTAATGACGACATTATCGGGAAGATATCACCTTATTATATTGTACACCGTGATGTAGCCAGAAAAAAACATAGGTTCCATGTTTGATTAAAGCTTTATTAAAATAAAACCGAAAATAACTCCATAAGGGAGCCGACGAGATATCGCATTGACATAATTGTGATATTTTTTTCTGTTTGCTGCTCAATGAAATCAGGAACGGGACCTTTTGTCCTTTGGACAGGTTGTTGACACATGCTGTTGCCGGCCGCCATGGGACAGATATCACCGGATTGTGGTGGGTTTCTCTCGGGAACGCTCATTCGAACGCATTGCATTGGTTTGTGATCCGAAATTATTGAATTTCGCGAAACGTCCCCGGGTGATGATTGTGTAAATAAAAATTGGATATTTGTTTTTTTTTCAGTTGATGTGCACATTGGAAATCATTCGGGCAGTCGTAGATGGAATTAAAAAATAATAATAGCACCTTAACACATTAAGGATCGCGAAAAAATCTAAGCAGAGAAACATTGAAATTCGGCATACTATATTTCAGAAACTACTGGATCAAATTCTACAAATTTAGTATCTTTGAGTTACCGAAAATGGTGTGTTAAATTTAGTCGAATATTGTTTCATTACTAATTCTATAACATTTGAGTTAAGTTCCTAAGTGCAGCGCATTTGCGGAGAACTTCTTTGATTAATGTTTCTTCTATTGCTCCGATGGCTTTCCTTCCCTTTTTTAAGCTCGACCACTTTCCTTTGGCTCGACTACCTTTCTTTCTGGTGGATACCATTTTTTGGCTCAACCAGCTTCCATAAGCTTGACTAGCTTTTTTTTCTAAGGTTCACAATCTCCTTTATCTCGACAATATCTTTTTAGACTGGCACCTTTCCCTTAACTCCATCCTAGGACCCATGTACCTAACCTAACCTAACCTTTTAGATCCGACTTCAATTCTCTGGGCTGGAGAACCTTACTTCGGCTAGAAGACCTCCTTCGGGCTGAATAACCCTCTTTTAGCCTGATCAACTTTTTTTGGACTGGTAATCTTCCCGGCTAGCCGCTAGACGAACTTCTTTTGGTTTGACAATCTTTGTCACACGGAGGAAAAAGTATATTTTTATCAACAAACAATATTCCGCCTATATTCAATCATATTGATGATTGGTTTTCGACCAACCATATTTATTAAATATTCAACTTTATTTGTATGATTGGTTTCATAAATTTAACTTTAAATATGATAGCTTCAACTACAATTGTATGATTGATTCAACCATAAATACAATAAATTCAACTATACATACGGAGTGTATGCATGCAACACTATGTTTTGTGAATAATTTTTGAATGCATGAATAGAAATTGATGAAAATTTAGGTAAAGCTACCTGTTAATGTAATGTTTACGTGTACAAAATTGGGTGACAATCTGTCAAGTGGTTTTTAAGATAGCGTCCAATACTGAATTTCAATGACAGAATTTAGATATTGGGCAGAATCGAGTAAAAACCAGAAAAGTTCTAGTGGAAGAGCCGAAAAAAATTAAAATAAATTAATCAACCAAAATTCACATGGTAAATCGTTTGAGAAGTCTTAGAGAATCCAATTGTGAGCTGAAGTTCGAATAAAAGCGAAGAGGATTGATTCCATGAAGTGAGAGGAATGTGAGAAGTTTTTTCAAGCTCAATTCGAAATAATGAAGTATAGAGGAAGTGATAAAAAGTCAAATTTTGCTTACTGGTTCGTCTAGCTCACTTATAAATGTGTCTGACTTCATTTTTACCAGGTAAAATGCTACCCACCGGCAAAATAAACAAAATACGGTGGTCAAATCGTGCGCAAAACATTTGGACTGCTTTGTGGGAAGACTTTTTAAAAAATTGCGAAATGAACAGCAAAGCCAACACTTTAGCGGTCACCTGGCAAGAGTCAAACCAGAAATTTTCCGTTACCAAGTCTAGCCAATGTTTCCCGGAGAAAGACAAGGAAAAAGAATTGAAAAATTCAATGTCTAGTACCTGAGAAGGCTAACGATCTGTGGAAACTTCAAATTACTTAGTCTTCCATAACAATTGACACGATGAATGGCTAAAAATACAAAGAAGACTGCTCTAAATGCGACCGTTTGTTCCGAAAAGCACTTCAAAAGGTTCCTCAAAGTTTATACTCTGTTTAAGTTTGATCTGGAATCGTGTCATTTCGCAAAACAGTGGTGGGGTGATAAAAATTCAAATACATTGTTTTATTTTGCCGAAGAAGGACAATCGTCTCAAGCTTTAGGAAACAGAGACCGTTATCAAAAATAGCTTTGATTTGAAAAAAAAAAGAGTTATTCATAGTGTTCACGTGTGGCCCAAATATTAAAGTTGAAAAAAATTTTTTTATTGGACGCTATCTCAAAAATCACTTTACAGAACATCACAAAAATTTGCACATGTAAACATTATATTACCAGGTAACTTCGTTGAAAATTTCATCAATTGCAATCAATTCATTTAAAAGTCATTCACAAAACCAAGTGTTGCATTTTTTCGCATACACTCCTTACTTATTTATGTTGGGCATTCAACAAAATATATCGTAGATTCAACTATACAGCCATGATTGATTTAACTATAAATATGATTGAAATTATACTTCTATGATTGATTCAGGGCGTTCATCTATATTTTAAAGCTGTTTTTTTGTGTAGTTTTCCTGCATTTTTTTTATTTTCATTTTGGTTTTATACATGTTTTATTAAAGTGTAAGCACAAACAAGATTATGTTAACAACGAAAAATATGATAATGCTTCAGTCGGGTTAGCGGTCAGAACATCAATGGTTTTGACACTGTCCAGCCATTTCTGATTCCCGATAAAACGCTAATCGGGGCCACCCACCCGGGATGTCTTGTACTGATTCTTCCAGCGACGTCGCTTCCTTGGCTTGCAATTTAGTTACTGTTGCATCTGGCTATAGCCTTTTATAGAATCAACTTGAAAGGAAGAGAAAAATTGTCACAATTTTATTTAAACATGCAGATGTGCTATCCAATTATACCTCCTTTGCAAATTATCTCCCGTTTTGCCATCGGTAAACACGAGCTGCCTGCTGCTAAGGGCACACTAGCTACACTTAGGTACATGTAGTGTTTGGATGTATATTAATTATTCAAGTATCGCACAATCCATCATAAAACACATTCTACTAGAGTGCATAAAATACAACACACAAAAAAGTAATTTATTACAAGAAACAAAATTGGAATCAGAGCTACCAAACAAAAAAAGCGAAGAGAAGAAAGTGGTAAAGTTCATAAGAAAGTGTGATTTGAGTGATATATGATGTACAAATTGGAGGGTGAAAACGTATCGTTAATCCCTCGATAAATGAAGCATACAAAAAAAAATATATATAGTTGAATTTACCATATTTATAGTTCAATGCTTAAATCAATCATACATTTGTAGTTGAATCTATCGTATTTACAGTTGAATCAATTATATTTTTTTCCTATTTTATAGGAATTTATCATTTAAGTTGAATCTATCAAATTTTTAGTTGCATGTGAGAGGTCAACCAGGAATTTATAGTTGAATTTATATTTACAGTTAAATGCCTAAAATCAATCATTACATTGATGTTGAATCTATCATATTCACAGTTGAATCAAATATTCCATTTATTTGAATCTACATTTTTATAGTTGGATGTAAGAGGTCAACTAGAAATGCAAAGTTCTATCTTTTATATTTACAGTTAAACACATAAAATCAATCATACTTTTGTAGTTGAATCTATCATTGTTACAGTTGAATCAATATTACCATTATAATTGAATCGCCGCCGCCTTAAAAATCCGGTTCCATCTTCTGTATCGTTTCATGGATGCACCTCGAGCAGTATCAGAGAATCAGCTGATTTGTTTGCCGAATTTTTCAGCAGCGTATATAGCTTGTCAACTCCTAACTGTGCTGATACCTATTTTGGAAATCTGTCGAACTATGACGTCAGGCTACCCCAGCCTCTATTTACCGAGCAAGAGGTGCTAAACATTCTCAGTAAACTTGATCCATCGAAAGGTCCAGGTCCAGATGGAATTCCATCGTCGTTGGTTTCGCGAATAGCTGTTTCCCTTGCAACACCGCTTTGTCTAATTTTCAACCGATCCATCTCAGAAGGAGTTTTTCCTAGCCGTTGGAAAATTGCTTCAATTTCTCCAATTCATAAGTCTGGAAAAGCTCATCGTGTGGAGAACTACCGGCCAATTTCAATACTCTGCTGTTTCTCAAAAGTGCTCGAAGTTTTGATGTACGAAAGGCTCTATTCAGCAGCTACACCGTTACTTGGCGAGGTCCAGCACGGGTTTATTCGGAAAAGATCGACGTTGACCAACTTGATGTGCTATGCCAGTGAATTGCATACAGCGATTAGTAAAAAACTGCAGGTGGACTCAATATATGTCGACTTTGCCAAAGCCTTTGATAAAGTGCCGCATATGATCGTGATCGAGAAACTTAAGCGCTACGGATTCCCAGAATGGGCAATCAAATGGTTGCATTCCTACCTGTTACATCGTCATGGATTTATAAATATTTGTGGAATTCATTCTACTAGTTTCGATATGCCGTCTGGTGTTCCACAGGGAAGTCACTTAGGACCGCTTTTCTTTGTGATTTTCATTAACGATCTTGCAACTTTCATTCAATCGCCAAAGCTACTGTTCGCAGACAATTTGAAAATCTACAGGATCATTGACTCGAGAGTGGACTGTGCTGCGCTTCAAGAAGACATCAATAGACTACTCGCATGGTGTGGAAAACATGGGATGGAAGTAAACGCCGATAAGTGCAAGTGTATCAGTTTTTTTAGAACCAGAACCTCCGTGGCCTTCGAATACGCTTTTGATGGCACTCCGCTTGAAAGAGTTGTCACCATTAAGGATCTAGGAGTAACCTTTGATCAGAAGCTATCGTTTAATCAGCATATCGCGACAACAACAGCTAAAGCCTTCGCTATGTTTGGATTCCTGCGAAGAAATACTTTAAGCTTCGAGGACCCATATGCTCTCAAGACAGTGTTCTGCTCTTTAGTGCGAAGTGTCTTGGAATATGCGGCACCAGTTTGGGCACCCTACCACTCTGTTCATATCGAACGGATCGAACGAGTTCAGAAAAAATTTCTTCGTTATGCTCTGCGTCGACTGCCCTGGCGAGACCCCGTAAGGCTACCGCCTTACTTACAAAGATGCGCTCTTCTGTCTATATCGACTCTGAGTCAAAGAAGAACATATTTGCAAAGAATGTTTGTATACGATATCCTGACAAACACTGTTGACTGTCCACGATTGCTCCAAAGCTTGAGTTTACACGCCCCAGCACGCCGTTTGCGCAACCAAACCACCTACTGGCTACCTAGAAGCAGAACAGTTTTTGGACAAAACCACCCGCTTAATCGATGTTGTCAAGTCTTCAACGATGTGTCACACTTGTTTGACTTCAATGTATCCAAATCAATGTTTAAATGTGCAATCCGTGACGTTCCCTAGCATTAACATAACTTTAATTTAATCATAAGTTAATTTTAATACTCGGTCTGTATGACGGCAGTCAAAGACTTAAATAAAATAAATGAAAATATTATATTTATACTTGATTTCGTTAGGTCAATCATAAGTTCATAGTTCGGTCTAATATTTTTTCAGTTGAATGCAAAAAAATCAACTACGCTTTGATGAATGGTAAACTAACTGAAATAATAAGAACAAAAGTCGTCTTTTTTCTCCGCGTAGGCGCGACAACCTATCTTTGGATCGGAACCCCTGGTTAGTCCGATTAACTTCTTTGGATTCGACGATCTTCCTTATGCTCCACAACCTTACTGTACCGACAGTCTTCCTTTGAATCGAAGATCTTCAACTTGCCCGATGTTTCGTAAAGAATTCCGGTTCAACGACCTTCCGCTTCCGGTGATTTAAAGGCCTGCCTTAGTATCAACGATCTGCATTAAGTCTGACGATAATATTCTAAAACGACAACATTGCTTTGACTCGCTTATCTTCCTCGACTGCTTTCTTCAGGCTTTACAACCATCTTTTGACTCTACGATCTTTCATTGGCTGGACAATCTCGACCACCTTTCTTTATTTCGACAGCCTGCTACTGTCTCGAAGACCTTTTTTGGATCACTGGCCTTTCTTTGGATGCAATATCTTTTGTTTCGATTCGGCTCGAAGATTTTCTTTATCTTGATCTCTATCATTCCTTCGGCTCGAGACCTTCTCCAAATTCGACAACCCATATTTGCCTTGACGCACTTCTTTTAGACCGATAACCTACCTTCAGCTCCATTATTTACCATCACAGTAAGTTTTTGCCTCGATTTCCACCAAAACAAATTGCTGGAAACGTCCAGCAATCTAAATTTTTGCTGGAAACCAGCAACATTCTCCTTCTTGTTGATTTTTCCAGCATTTGATCTCCATTGCTGAAAAACCAGCAATCGATCTGTCAAACTTGGGTTTTTGCAGTTTTGTCAGTTTTTTGTTTTTGCTGCATGTGAAGACTGTTTTTCATTTCAACAATGACGTTGACAGAGTTGCAAGGTAAATTCTATTTGACAAATGGTTTTTCAAAATATTGCTGACATTGTCAGATGGATAGCTTGAGACCCATAGAAATTTGAAATAGAATTAGAATCCAAATATTTCCGGTTCTTTTTTAAAGCAATTGCTGATTTCCAGCATTTTAAGATTGCTGATTTTCCAGCACTTTAAGATTGTTTATTTTCCGGCAAATGAGTTTGCTGATCGTTTCCTGCAATTTTTATTGCGGTTGGTTTTTGCGGGACAAAAACCAAAAAAAAATGTTATGGTTTCCAGCAATAAAAAATTTGCTGTGTATGGTCTTACGACTTTCCACTTTCGTGACGATCTTGCTTTGGCTCGACAGCCTCCGTTTGGCTATTAAGACGACCTTGCTTTGGCCCAATGACCTTCGTTTGCTCGGACAAACTTCTTCAGGATCGACGATCTTTTTCAGGCTCGACAATCTAACATAGGGTTTTATTTGGATCAACGATCTTCTTCTCATTTCAAAATCATCCTTAAGTCCGAAGCACTTTTAAACAATTTGAGCACCACTTTCAGTGTGTGCTACAAGCCTTACTCTTACCACAACATAAATACGCAAAACTCAAATCTTGAAGAATCATAATTATTTACTAGTACACGACATATTAAAAATCCTGGCTAGCTGGCATTATTTCTCACGCACCCGCTTCCTACTTTAATGACAAACACACACACATATCATATCTGTAACCATGAGAAAGTTCTAGCCAAGATTGTCAAAATTCGTCGCGTAAATGTAAATGTCGAGGAAGTGCTGGTGATTAAGTGTAGAGTCGAGCGGACCTGCCTTTAAACCCAAAATGCCTCGAACGCAGCCAATCAACATATGCGCACAAGGATATCGGCACACAGCACCAGATGGCAGCATCTGTCACGCATGAGGAATCAGGGTTGAACACGCCAGCAGTTTATGGAGGCTGAGTTGCTGAGCGGAAGCCGGAGAAAGGGATAGAGGGGTAAGAAGGGTTAACGGCTGGGTACGGAACGCCATCGACCTTCAACAAAATAATCATTTTTAAGTTGTATCTCTGAACGCATACTGCGACAAAACGTCCGAGTACGATTCGTTCCGCACTGCAGAAACAGTGCTAAACCCGTGAAAGAAGCCCGACGTAAACTACGGTCCACTACGGGAAAGAGTACAAGTTCGTTTGTTTGTGGAAAGTATCTACCAAGTTACCCAAGATCCGGAACACCATTCGTGCGCCCGACTTAACGCCTCGCCGCTATTTTGTTCCCTCTATCACCAGGACCCCGTAATTTACCCTTGAGTTCCGGTTCCCGAGGCAGCTCACCTGAACGCCGATCACAACTTCCATCCAGAACGTGGACGACCCGATGACTCCTACTTGAGGGCTTCGTGACTTACCATCGTGACTTACAATTGAGGTAGGGGAATAAAGTGGACGAGCAAAGCTCGAAACTGAATTATCTAGCGTTTCCTTGCAGTGTTGATTTTTGAAAAGCCGACCCTGAGGCAAGAATTGGGGAAGTCTTAACAGTGCTGGGTAGTAACTTAACCACGGGTCACAGCTCGGTTTCTTCAGGTATCACAGGAACATCTGGTGTTCTGGCAATCCTGTCTGGCTGCACTGCTCCACGGGTTCATGGCAATGACCCGGAGTACCTTCGAAGTCTGCTTTCGGTTCGGTTGATCAACTCGCAACAAGCGATTCCAGATCCCAAGAAAAACAAACATTGGTGCGCTGTTTCTCAAGAATTTCTACAGCGCTAATTCTTCACTCACCCAGTAGGGGCCGTCGGTATTGGTAAGCTGGTTCTATCTTCCGCTTTGTTCGGTTTGGCCATGACCCGTCGAGGCAGGATATTGTCACCTTCAACTCTACCTTTGTCTGGAAGTTGTGAAGAATTGACATCCGATTCGTTCTTACCAACTTTTATTCGCTCATCTGCAATCAGCTGAAGCAGAATGGTCCGGTCTTTTACGAGAAACAACTTTTAGATGAACGGATGGCACAAAACTGGAAGCAAAAACGAACTGTGCCGTACAATTGAGCGTCTTTTCTGGCCACGATGTTGTTTTGTTTTTGTTTACTTTTCTGTTTGTGCATGTTTGACTTTCCACACTCTTAAACCTGAACACTAAATTTTGGCTCGAATTAACCTAATCACTACACGCTCAAAATTAAACAAGCACAAGTACATAATTATTACGCTACAACTTCCATTGTATCAATTTTTTTGCCTGACGACCTCGCTAAGCTCTACAAAAACCTTTCTTTGGCCAAACGACCTTCATTTGGTTTGATGATCTACTTTTTGTTCGATGAACTTCTTTTGGCTTGACGATCTTCTTTGATTCGACAGACTTCTTGTGATTTTATTACTTAGGTAAATCACAATTTTTTGCTTCCACCTCTTTTTCGAGGCAGTATAATTACAGCGAGGAACCGAAATCGATAAACCTTTCTGCGGAAAATTTTGCAAGATTTGGCCACCGTATTATTTTTAAATAAGGTTCCAGAAATTTTTAAGTACGTATCTGGGCCAGACAAATTCGGACTATTTTATCGAAAAACCTGACAATATTCGGGCATTTGATTTCAATATTTAGCCAGGTAAATTTGGTCAAAACCCAGAAATTACTCAACAAAAATCAAGGAAGAAAACTTGAATAAAATGTTGTTCATAAAAAGTCATCAGCAGATTTTAATTGGTGTTTAAGGCTTATAAAAACCTTTCATGATTATTTTATAAAACTTGTGAAAAAAAAATCGTTTTGGATACAAAAATAAAACATTTTAACAGCAAAATTTGTTTTTTTTTTTGTTTGATTTGGTAAATAAAGTGAATAAATCCGCGAAAAAACCGGGCTTTTGCAATGAAATCCGGACTACCGTACTTCTTCCAAATGTTGTATTAAATATCCGGGCATACTCGGATAAAATCAGGCAAACTGGCAAGCTTATTTTTGAATATTTGGTAGAAAGTTTCGTAAAAAGCTTGTTAATTTTCAGAGCAGTAGTAACTTAAATACTCCTAAATATTTAATAACTTCAAATTATGAAACTATTGCTAAATTTTCTCCAAAACATCCTCAAAACGCATCACTAATTAGCAAATTTACTCATCTTTCTCCACAGGGACCAGGCTGGGAGTTCGAAACCGAACTGCCCGAATGGGCACGCGTCGATTGGCACGACAATGACTTTGAATGAATGCTAGTTCGGGATCTGCTCGCGTACATGGAAATCTACTAATAGAGAAAAGCATAACGAAGGAAAAAAATGGCTAGATTTCCGCCAAGTGTACGTAGCAAGCAAACTGAAAAATAGTAAATCCGGGAAGAGGAAAAAAACAACCTACAAGTTATGTTGGGAAAACTTTTCCCAAACAAGAAAAAGCTCCTCTCCAGCACACCAAACAACTAATTTCTTCAAATTGACAGCTCCCGATTTCCGAATGGGGAGGAGCATAGCGAAAAAAATTTAAGTGTCGGAGCCTCACACAAGAGAAAGTTTCGAGCAAAGGTGTTTGCCTAAAAGGACATGTATAACAGCAAAAAGACAAATATCAGCGCCAAAGTTTTGTTCGCTTTCGGCAACACGTGAACGGAGACGACAATGTATACACACCTACACACAACACAGATAGACACTACACAGAAGCAAACACAGATACAATAATTATTACAAATAAACTAGATAACCTTTAGCTTCTTGGGCGAAACAGGCCCAAGACGTGAAACAGCAGAAGAAGCGAAAGCAACAAGTTTTGGCCAAACTATAGAAGTAGCAAAGAAAAGGAAAAATGACAAAAAAAACAGTTTCCTAAACCATAAGACAAAAACGAAGGAAGGAAGGAAGGAGGCAGAAATTTGAGCGACACAGAGAAATATAATAGTTGCTTCGTTATATTAAGATTATTTCGTAAGGATCAGTTTTTTTTTCTAGTAGGTAACAATAAACAGAACGAGCAAATGGTTGGAGATGAAAACCAGAACGATGTTCAGTCCAGCAGCCTGGAGTTATGCAACAAGCGACATGAAAGATCAAATCTGTGTACATACAGTTCATAGAATAGAATCGCGGAAGCGCTTCGTTTTTTATATGCATACTTGTTTTTTTATACACATAAAAATAGCTAAAGAGAGGACTATACAGCACATTACATACATATAGCACTAGAAGCAGAAAAAAGAGAGAAATAAAAAATAAAAAAAACGCAAGACACAGACAGATAAATTATGGAGCCGGGGAGTTATGCAAATTTTTGCCATGCAAAAATTATGAACGAATTTGTTGTGAACGCATGCATCGCAAGCGAATTCGTGCGGTGGACGGAGAAAAACTCTTGCACACAGACAGACACACAAAATGAATAATTTGTCCGTCATCAGACACTTCATTATGTCCCTGTTGCTTTTGGGTGGAATATGAATTCGGAACTACCGTTTCCGGTCCAGAGAAATAAGTTTAACTTCGAATGGAGACATAATCGGTTAAGCATGAGTACTTTTTTTTGTTTCCAGTAAATTGAATCTTTCAATTAAGATGTGTCCTATTGTTATAGTTCTTATGAAACTTGAAAAGCATAATTAACAATTAAGAATTTTTAATTATTGATATCAAGTTCATAACAGATAAATTTCAAACTGAACTAATGTCGAGCCTTGAGGAAATCGACATATTTGAAGTCTCAAAAAGTAGAATTCATTATTTAAAGTTTGTTTTTAAGCAATCGAGAATAATACACAGGATCATAAATCACGAAAGAAGACAAACTTAAACAGCTTTTACGATAATGGAACATAGATATGATAAAACAGGACAATATCGCAAAAATAAGGTACATACATCAGATTAGTGGAAAGATAAACTAAATACATTATATACTTTAAAATTTTCTTTAAAAACAGTGCATTCGTTGATGAGATTATCTATCCAAAAAATAAACAATTGAGTCCCAAATGTTAACTTAATAAGCATTATTTTATTTTAAAAATATAATCAAAATTCAAGCTTAATTTATTTTAAATTAAAAAAATGAACAGGTTATTTCTCCAAATTTATGTTTGACTTAATACATGCTCCTATTTCGAGAAACAGAATTCAGAAAGGTCCAAAAAATCACATTTGTTTTCGTGCTGAAGTTTCCGTTGAATTTGTTTTAAATTTTTATTTCATTTTTAAATCCGCCAGTTCATTATTTTTGCCAACCTGATTACAAAAAAAAATCCAATCAATATTTTGTTGTTGAGAAAAAAAAACGCAAATTTGATGATAAAAAATGCATCAAAGTTAGCGCTAAACTTTTCTCCGGGGCAACAAACAAAATCTAATCAATCGGCTTCTACAGCTCTAAAGATGAACCAAGTAGGCCTTGGTAGCTGACGGCCAACTTTGTCCCATCCAATCAAAGGTGACAGAGATGCTATACATTCTTGTACCCATTTTTTTATCTCACCCTTTCCATTCTTCCACTGCTGACGAGGTTATGCAAAAATGGCACCAATTGATGCTAAACCGGATACCTCCGGAGGCCTCCATTTCCGGGATGTTTTCTTTTTTTTTTGCTGTTTTGCTAAGCTTACGCTAAGTTTGACCATCGAGGGTGAAACAGAGGTGAATATTTTGTTTTCGGCCTCGCTAAATATTACGGGGGAAAAAACCTCGTTGAAAAAAGACACATTTTCATTTGGCAAAATGAAACAAAAAATCACTGCTGGAATGTTTAAGCGAAGATAAGAACATGCTATTCTGGCGAAAGTTTTTCCATTCTTCGGAGGATTTCCCTTTTTCGGGTTGTTTTTTTTTTTTTGTTTCCTTCAAATGTTGATTCGTCCGTTTCGAGTTTTAGGGAAAGCTAAGTCCAAGAGTTTGAGCGATTTTATCGATACGAGCTAGATGTTTAGGGAACAACAGAGATTAAGGAAGAAAAGTGGCCTGGAAAATCTGACAATTGACAGCTGTCGATGGGGATAAGGATTTAATCGTGAAAATGGTGAGAAACGGAAAAATATCCCTCGATAAAAGACAACTTTGCGCCCCGTCGAAAGATTTATCTAAAAAAGAGGTCAATGCAGAAACTTTTCGTGTTGGTGTTGTCTTCACTTTTTTTTTCTTTTTTTAGACGGTTAACTTGAAGTTATCAAAAGAGCAAAACTTTTGATTTATAAAAAAACAACACACCCCTAATTTAAATATTATCAAACGATCAATTCTGGTTTGATACAGTAGCCCCACGAAAAAAAAATTAGTTTAAAATAGCATAAATAGACAAATACGCGAATACGTGTTCTGTGGCCGTGTGAAATGTGAAATGTGTTTCTATCAAACGCTGGAATCGTTTAAATATAATTTAAATTAACTTTTCAAAGAAAAACTCACAAAAGACACTAATCTTATTTAAATTTGTTCACTATACATAACTATTGTTTGAAAGTTGATTGCCTACTTTTTAAATCATATTCCTCCAGTCTCAGTTATAGTGTTGAAACGTGTCGAAGCGTGAAGCATGTTAGTTTTTGTTAGATTTACGTAGTTAGTAAACAAACGTCTTATATAATCAAGCATTGAAGCTGAAATTCGAAGCACTTATTATTGTAAACAACCTCTCACTTATTTAATCAGCTCTAGGTTTCGTTTTATTAGTCGAAAAAAATTTATATGCAAACATAACTCATTCAATCGTGTGTTTGTTAAAAAAAAAACAAGTTAAATGGCCAGTTTTAAGTTTTTGTTAATTTCCGTTTTAAATTTCTCTTACTTTTAAGTAGTTAGTCTTCAACAACTCATAAAAGACCGTAGGTTTATCGTTTTGTATTTTATTCCTAGAAACTTTTAATAAAAATGTTTACTCTGTCATCAAGAAAAAAATTAAAGTCCAAGTGTTCATGTTGGATTCCTTTCTGTTTCGCTACTTAAATGTTTAAGTTTCTCCTTGTATCAAAATTGTTCTCTTATATTTTTAGTGAATCATTTTCTCTCCAACACTATCATCATTATGTTATTGAGTAGTTTTTAGTAAGTTTTTAAACGATTATTGTATTTGTTTGCTGTGTTAAGTACGTTACGCCTCCTCAATTGACTAAATGTAAACTTTGTTGATCAATAAATAAAAGTTATTATGCTCGTATTGTTTGGTTTTATTTATTTTCAGTTCTGTTTTCTTGTGTTTTGTGAAATCATCCCCCCTTACCTGATCTCTTTAAAAATCCTTTTTGTTGATTTCGATTTTAGTTATCGTAGTTGGTTATTTTTCTGAGAATTTTTTAAGGTCGAATTCTTGAAGGGTTACTATAAGTCAACTCTGCTGGGTCAAATTTTGAGACTTTACTCCAATGACGAAGATTGTCAACCGCTCCGTAATAGGTACTTTTCTATAGGGAAGAATGATGATACTTGATCCTTGGAGATACTTGATTCCTCAGCTATATCTCGAAACTGGAAGGTCTTACATAGATCAAATGCTGAAGAAAAATTTGCGAAATGGAACAAAACAACAAACTTGTTATCTCAAAAAAAATTAAAAATTTATTTTTTTCAGTTATTGTACTTTGTTTTAAAAATCTTACAAGATGATACTTTAATATTTTTTTAAATCATTTTCACGAAAAAATTTCAATCGATAGAGTATAACTTCAACTTCTCAATGCTATATTTTCGAAGCAATAGTGAACTCTGTATGTTATGGGTTAACTTAATCCCTTGAGTCCAAAAAGATATATTTTTCTTCTGAATGGATTTTGGTAATTGCTAAGCACAAAATTATTAATATTCATCCAATGACTTGTATTTATCCAATAATTTCCAAATAGAAAGGACTCAAAAAAGTGATTTTTTCTGAACATAAGAAAATTGCGCCTTCAAGTATGCAATGTATTTAGGGTAGTAGACAAACTTTGAAAAATTCTTTTTGTCTGACACTAATAAACTGTGAAATGATTACTAATATGGCCAAAAAAGTCAATGGAGTTTTTATCTTTAAGTTTTGCATGATTTTTGCCAAAACTTAGGGCACCCTGATGAAAAGATTTTTTTTCTTTTTGAAAGGAGTTTAACCCGTTACGGTCATTCTTCCTCGCTGATGAAAAGATCAAGTCTACTTTTACTTTCAAAATATCATAATATTTTCAGTCCCACGAAAACGCTTCAAGTTCATCTATCGTTTTCATGATTGATCTAACTTTTGCAGCATATAAACTTGAAATTACACACAGTCAGAAAATGCAAAAGACGATGATCAGCGGATATGATTAAATATGAAAAAGGGATTAAATATCCTCTTTTTTCCTGTTTTTTACTGTACATTAACAGAATCCAGAACTAGATTTAAAGCGTTGGAAATTCATCTCTAAGGCTCGGAGTCTAAACTTCAATGCTCCGGAACATTTATAGCGAATATTTAAATCGAAACAGATAAAAAAAACTTTGAAATTCAGAAATTTATGAAAATTTGTTTCAAAAATTGTCAAGCTCCAGACTTAATTTTTAGACTAAGATTTCAATATCAGATTCTACTGTAGAATTTCTACATAATTCTGCATCCCGATTTGAATTCCTGATTCTCTTTGCATTTCAACATTCAAAATTTATTATATTATCTTGAATTTTTTTTATTAGAAATAAACTAGCAAAAATGTAATTTTTACAAATTCAATATCTGAGTTAACAATGCAAGATGAAAATAAAAATGTCCCCATCATACTGTCAATATCTAGGTTCCAACTTTGATTCAAAAATATGTTCAAAATGTTCATATTTAATTTCACATCCAGATTTTGGTTTTCAAATTATTAGCCCTCATAGACGTGGCATTCAAATCAGGAATCAGCTTGATCTGATTCCTCTAAAATTTTATCTCTGAACTTTTTTCTCTGACTGAAATTGAAATTGAAAAGAATAATTGTAGTAATTGGCAGAATTAATATTTGTTCAGACCGCGAATCTTGTAATCAAAATATTTTAAGACCAATTTAAATTGAGTAGGTATCCAAAGTGTGGATTTTGAAAGAGATTCAGAACTCAGTTTCACTTATCAATTTTAAGTTCATGAATAATACAAAACCAGATGACAAATTTAAAAGAAGAATAAAGATTTGAAATTCAAGCATACTTGTAAATAATAAACTCTGTTTTTATTGTGATGCTGTGATTTGAACAAAACAATCTTTAAAGATTTTTGCAACCATTTTTTGTAAGTTCTACTGAAAAATTTAGTGAAACAATTTTAAAAACAAAATTAATTTTAAGATATATTAAATAATAATTTGAAATTTCTTATAAATATTGGCTTATGATAAAAGGCAATGCAAATATCCTAAAGATAAGCTTAAATTCAAATTTTTGGACTTAAAAAAGAAAACATCAATGAGAACGGTTTTTGAAAAAAATTCGCCGCTGCCAAAAATATGTGACCAATTTCAACAGGAGTCGCTCAATGTTTAGTAATTTTTTAATATTTGAAACAAAAGCATCCTGAAAAAATATGAATCTTTGGTTGAAGAGGAAAAATCATGTTTTGTTTTAATTGATTATATTCAATACTGATAAATTTCAAATTTTCTGAGCGAATTTTCCTACACAACTAAAGGTGAGGTCATTTCTTTTTCGTAATCAGAGTACCAAGTTTGTGATCTCAGTTCAACATTCATGTGAAATTATTCTTGATTTTTTTGTCATTGGATAAGAAATCAGAAAAAAATCATAATGGATATACATATGTATTTTATTTTTTTTTTTGTTCTAGTTTGTTTTTTCATAATCAAAACTATGACAACTAATTAACGAAAAAATCTGTTGAGCTTCTCATGTGCTTCAGAAATTGCAATTTTCCAAATTATTCCCAATCTTTTTCAGAATATTTAAAAAATGACGATAAAAGACATCAAACTTCCTCAGATTGCAGTTGCTTAACTTCGGGGACCTCAAGAAGGTTTAAGTGGCTACTAGAAATGATTTTTGAACTACAGTACTCGCTCGCTAATCGGATATTTATGGGACCAAGGGATGCGTCGGATTATCGAAATCGTCCGATTACCAAAGTTGGGCAAAAATATCAACATTCCAAATTTGGACACATTACAGGAGGAACACGTTCTATTCAGAAGTTGCATTACAGGCGCAGCTCTCCGATTACAGAGCCACGAATAAAGTGGCAGATGTCCGAAGGAAATGTCCGATTATAGAGCACCTCGCATCAACCCTTAAAAATGTCCGATTACCGAACTTGTCGGATTTAAAAGCGTCCGATTGACGTGCGAGTACTGTATAATTTTTAACATAATTCAAAAAACGGAAGTTTTGTGTTTATCAGAAAATCCATTTATAGTTAATGACAGGGCCGTAGGAATTACCGCCTTATGGGGGGTTTGGCGTTTAATTTTTTGTAGGTATGATATTTTTGGTCAAACAATGCATGAATGAAAAAAAAACTTTAGCATATTACGAAGTGTGTTATACCTATAGTTTATTAAATTAAATAGTTACTTATGGAAATATGCCCTACAATATTCAAAATGGTTTGCTACTTTTGTACATTAAAAACCTCAGTTACAATATAGAAACTTACTTTCAGAGATGGTTAAAATTTTGGAATTTTTCTAGAGTCAGGTGGATTTTGAGCATCGACTAGTTTATTTTAAGAAAATCTCTAATTTCTTACAAAAAAATTAAGCTGAATTGAAAAAAATTAATCTATGTCTATACTCTTGAGCAAATCCAATAATTTTAATAATATGTTTACCTGGTAATATTTTATTAATAAAACATCAATTTCATAAGTAAAATCATGTGAATAATTTTATTTTGCATTATACGAAATTTGTAATATGTATAAACTCAAAATGTTAATTTAATTGTGATATTAATTTAAAAATTTACAAGTTGGCAATCTCCTGCGATGTAATTCCTAAATGAAATACTTTCTTAATAGTGCAATATTGGTTGAAAAAATTATTTACAAGTTGAATATGAATCTGAATTTTGAATGTTAATTCTAAATCTGAATTCTGAACCTTCAAATCAATGTTTGAATTAAAGAACTGTTTCCGAAATTCAATATTGTTTCTAAAATGATAAAACGCGATTTCAAAACCTAAATTCTAAATCAAAATTTGAAATACCGTTGATTGTATTAATTAAAGTTAATTTAAAAAAAATTACCAAGAACTGAAATTTGTTTTGTAGCCTTCAATCATGAATTTAAATTCTGATATTTTGGGGATTCGATCTGAGCTCACTATTTTAAGTATTTATTCTGAATCCGATAATTGGATCTGAATTAACATACAAATTTTGAATGATGAACCTGATTCTGATTTTCTAATCCTGGATCGCAATTTTGATGCTTCGATATATTTGAATTCTTTAAACGAATGAAGTTAAAGAACTTATCAAATCAGAGTATGAAAGAAAAACTTTTATTTTCTTAATATTGAAAATATAAATGAGTTTTCAAAATCATGAATCAAGTTTTCAATGAAATGCGAAATCATATTTGAATTAGGATTTCGAAACACCTTTTCATTACCATTTTTTTATGATTCTAACTGGAAATCAAGAATCCTAAACATGAAACAGAATCCGAAATATAAAAACAGATTACAATTTTGATTTTGGTAATATGCAACCAAGGACTATAAAAATCGCTCACTCCTCGAAACGCACACGAAAATGCTTCGCCGCCGGCTCGCTATTCGTTTGTGTTCAATACAATCACGAACAGCAACAAAAACGATTCTACGACGGCGGTTTCTATGCTGCTCGTATTAAAAAATATTCATGAGCGAGTCTGAGAAACGGGATCACGGGAGACTCGAATTTGCTTCATGAGAATTTTGATACCGAGCTTGCTGTCTGTTTAGGGAAGGAAGTACGCCAGTTCAGAAGAAAAAAGTAGGAATAAAAAAAAAGAAAAAAGAATCTTTCGGCTCGTCCTTCTCAGAGACAAACCGTCCTTACCGTCCGAGCACCGATCGTTTAAAGATTGACTTGGCCTACACAAGTGCACACTGTTGCTGTTGATGTTCTTTCAAGCTCGTAGCTTCAAAAAGTGACGCACATTCTTTGTAGGAAGCAATAATAACAGCACTAGCAAGAAGCAAAACGATTCTTTTGGCTCGGCATATTTGCCTGAAAAGAATAATGGCCCTTATTCTGCGCCGCGCGTGACGTGACGCTTGTCACCTCACCTCGGAGTCACCGTGAGTTTTGTCACCTTATTCCCGGAGTCGATGTGGGTGAAGTGACAGAGGTGAGTGACTGAATGAACACAATGGTAGAATTTGTTCTGTATTGATTTGTTTTCGTTCGCGCTTCGAGTTTTCCAAACTGATTTTTAAAGCGGTTAGTGATAATTCCGGTTCGCAAAAGGCCACCAACGAGTCATAAGGTGACAGCAAGCAACTTAAGAGGAAAAACGGGCATTTTTGTGCGTCCTAAGTGGAGAAAGCTGAAACCGGAAACTCCAACAAGAAGGAAAAAATAACAATCGACAGCTGCTGCTGCAACCAACAGGTGTCCAACAGGCGGATTCAAGTAAGTAAGGTGATTTTTCTTTTGTATACCGCTTGGCCAGAACAGCTTCCGGAATTTGTGTCATTACACAAATTACACGATATAAGCGATTAACGTGATTTTTTTTGTTTTCAGTTGGTGCTGCCGATCTAGGTGCTTTCCCTGAGGTTATCACCGTGACATGCCGGAAATCATAAGCCCACAGCCCAGTCGCCAATAGATCATAGGGATTATGGAATGCCGAGCACTGGTATCGAAGTCAACAAGGCTGCAGCAGCACCAGAGGGCAGCATTGGTTGGCAGTTTGTAGTGGATGCGAAAATTTGATTAAGTTTCTACCTCGTCATTACCGGAAACCATACCGGCAATTCTCACTTTTTAACCATAAATTTTTTTGTTGATTGTCAGATCCGATTGCCGTTTCAATTCAGCAATTCAAGTTAATTCTGAACCCACAATTCGGTTTTAAATTGAATTTATAACTGATTCTTTGCAACCTACAATTTTGATTGAATTTCTAACAACTCCGCTTTACAGTAATTTTCGTTATATTTCTTATTTTTTCTTACTCGTCATCACCTAGAAGGTACCGCCAATTGTCACCTTAAATCGTAAAGGTATGAACCAAATAAAGATGTTACAAAAAAAACTTATCGGTAACAAACAGTTTGAAATTTAATTCAGCCAAATTGAGCAGAAATCCCTAAAAAACCCCTCAACTCCAACACGTTTATAAAAAGAAATTTTCGTCGTTTAAAAATTGATAGATAATTGAAAGCTTTAAAACATGCTTGATATATTTTTTGATTGATTTCTAACAACTAACAACTCCGGTTTACTGTAATTTTCGTAATTTTTCATTTCATTTCCATCTCGTCGTCACCTGAAAACGTACCGACAATTGTCACCTAAAATCGTCACCCGAATGCGACGATTCTCACCCACGGTGACTACGAGAATAGGGTAAGAACTCACTAAGTTCATCCGAAGTGACAATCCTCACCTAAACCGACTGCTGGAATAGAGTGACTTGGGTGACTCTACTATCGTCACGTCACTCGAGGCGCAGAATAAGGGCCAATAACATCACTAAAATGAATTGGATGTGCCGGCCGTATGCACACTGTTCTTCTTATTTTCCATTCCTTTTGGCCAACGCGTGTTTACAGCCAACACGGCTTGGCGTCATCTTTGTTGCTGTTATTGTTTGTTCAAGCTCAAGGGAAAGGGACAAACATTTTCCAAGGGGAAAGAATAATACCATTACTAACACGGCTCATGAGCGGGTTGGTAAAAAGTTTCATGAATCGGCTCGCTGCTACGCAATCGTCGGGTTGATGCTAGATTTTGTGTGCGGAGAAGGAAGCAAGGCAAAAAGGAATCAGGAGCCTTGGTCGTGTTTTCGTTTTGGTCGGGCTTGATTCGTGAGAACAGGAGACTTTCACTCGCACCTCATTCGCGTTCCAGGGCATTTTTATGAGCAAAAATCGGAGCGATGCAGGCTCCGTCGCTCGTTTGAGTGAGTTTTTCAATCCTTGTATGCAACCATAACCTCCGAAATGGGTTGGATCTCATTTGAATTTTATTATTCAGAACTGAATTTAATTAATCTGAAACAGAATTCTAAACCTAGAAGTTTCCGAGGTTTTCCTTCGCATCAGTTTTGAAAATAGATTGTTACTCTCACATAACCTTACTCAACTATCAAAATATGATATAGAATTAAAAATTTCGAGTGAAGATTAGAAAACCTCGCTTGCTTTTCCTGGGCCTCCATGGGGAACGGGTGTGGTTTAAACCTCCCCCCCCCCCCCCCCCTCCCCCCTTCTATCTTACCGTTCCTACGGCTATGTTTAATGATCTTATCTGGAAGTTCAAATGAAAATTTTAAACATAGTTTTCGTCGTAATTGATAGATTTACAAAGATATGGATGATCAAAATTTCCATCTTTGAACCTATTGTTCTCTTTTTGGTAATAGACTAGAGTAGGGTTACCATATCCTGCAATGCCGTAGAAAGTAAATTAAGAAAATTTACCTAAAACATTATAATATAATTATATCATAATCAAAAACAGAGACACTTAAGCTCGTTCAAATACCGCCGATTTGTTGAGATCTATGTGCTTTACATGGCAATTGAATTTTTCTAAAATACTCTTTGACTATTGAAAAGTAAAAAGTTAGGGGATGAAGATTCCTAGCTGGTGAATTGATAGTGAAGTGTTTGATGTAAGCTGACATATCACACTTAACACGATGAAGTATTGTATTTCAAAAAGAGTGTTTTAAAGACGCGCATTTTACTTTTAACAAACTTGTGCGCTTTTTACTTGTGTATCAGGCATTTGAGAACGTTGCTTTTGTGCATATTGATTACTGTTTGGGGGCTTATTGCATGATCAAAGGCGCTAATTGTGTTAACTGTTTTTATAAAACCAGGATATTTAAGTAAGTGGTTGTAAGCAAGGTTGCCGAAAGAAAATTCTGTGTTTTTGAAAAAATAATTCTGACTTTCTGTGATTTAACCCAAAAATTCTGTGATGGTTTTCTGTGATGCTATTTCCTTTAATTTCATTGAAAATTCATGATAAATTGGGTAATTTAAACATTTTAGTTGGGAAAAATCAATCACATTACCAATTTTATCATACTTTTCTAATTCAAAGTAAGAAACCTAAATTTGATTTCGAACAAGAATATTATAATTTTGGAAATCCATTCAAAATTCAAAAATTCTGTGAAATCTGTGAATATTTCATGAATTTTGTGTTCTGTGTCACAGGTTCTGTGATGAAAATTTGTTCAAACTTCGGTGAAATTACAGATTTTTGTTTAATTTCGTCAACCTTGTTTGTAAGTTGAATTTCTTTGGTAATTCTTGTGTAAGATGTGGAACATAAATTTCATATACTGGAAGAAATAAGTTCACTTTCACTACACATAAGTACACATACATAAGGTATCACTAGGTAAGGTATCTTTAAAAAATATTAAAGCTTTTTAACGATTCAAAAAAACCACTAAAATTTCAGTTATTAAAATTTCAATTTTCCCTTCGGGCCCGAGGTAAACCACCTTATGTTCCAGTGAGAGATGTGTTGGCTGTGGTAGACCTAGACTATATGATCGAATTATACCTTTATCTTAAATCTATAGATCTTCGCGTTTAAGTATCCCTTTCCTCTTTTTCTTTTTTATTTTTGTCTATCGTAGTTTTGAATAATGAACGATGTACTCAATACTTGAATCCTTAAAACAAATAAATGGACAACATTGTGAAAAATCTTTGTTAATTAAACTTAAGCAACTGTTGTACAAAAAACTAATAGTCTCCCGGCTCCGTTAAACTAAATGGTTTGAGCCGTTTCAAATAAACGAATTGATAAATATTTCAATTTTTTTCACTCCCAATCAGTATTGCTTGCAGCACAATAGTGAGAACTATGTTGTATCTTGTTGTTTATTTGCATGAAGGTGACAAAAAATGTCTCAAAATACTCGAAATAGTTTCCAAATTTTACCCATTTGAAAATTTTTTGGTTCGTTTTGAAAAAAAAAAGTTTTAATTACGCCAGGGCTAAAAATGGAACATCATGGTTGAAAGGGTACTATTTTTGGACCCCCCACAAATTTTCCAGGGTTTCTATCGATTTTCTTTTATTTTCGGAAAAATAGTTTGTATAGTTCATATTTATCACATCGAAAGTGGTTTTCCGTCGAACATTGCCTTGGCCAGTGAAAAATCGTGAGTTTTCTAATTCACTTTGATTTTTCAAAATGTGTCCTATAATTGAGTTTACTGTTTTACCACTGAAGAGGAGGTTCATTTTTAAAAACGTTGAAAATTTGATAAGATTTATTTACTATATCAAAAAACGATATGATAGGATAAAGGAAGAATAAAAGTTCATAGAAAGATGCATAAAAAGATCGGAAATCTTTGCCAGCAAAATGAATTATTAAAATTTTTTGGCCTTTTTAGACCAAAGTATTCTCTTGGTCCAACGTAGGGCCACTCATTAAATTCCAAATTCCGTTCCCTTAATCAAAATTTTTATGAATTCAGAAAAAGTATTTATATTTCTCCGATAAATTTTGATATCAAGATTTCGTTTTTGAAATTGTTGTTTTAATGGGTTGTTGATATATACCTTCTTGTAATTTAGGTATTTTTAAAATAACTGTTTAAGCTTGTGCTCAAAATTTAAATGTCTTCCTGCATATAAATATTGATTGAACTTTTGATCTGGGAAACTCGAGTTCATCTTCACTGGATAGATTCAGAATCACGTGGACGATTAACTCACCCACAATAATAAACCCTTTTGAATGACCCAATCAAACCCATTCGTTAACCTCCAATTCATTACTGGATGGAACTTGCGTTCTTAGAAGTATCACCATCGCATCAATTGCTGATGCTGACTCAGATCATTCGGCCATCATCACCACCGTTGTGCTGGTGACATTTTATTCTTCATAATGAAACACACGGAAACGTCAACGGAAAAATGGATTCCTCCGGCCGGGGCCGGAAAATTGAGCGGAAGCAACTTTGTCACCCAAGATGGATTACAGCCACCGTCGTCGTCGGTTTATGTCCGGATCAAGCGACGGATTTCATAACCGATGGAGGTCGGTCAACTTTTGCCTTCCGCCATTCCGAAGGTTGATCGACGTGTCGCTCGACGGGGGGCAGGAATATATTCTTTAGTAAGTATGAGTAGCACCCCACGTGATTGAATCAATCAATTATGGCCCGGGTCGGTCGAAAGCTGTCAATGTCAGTTTGCAGAATGAAACTTGGAGCTGTTCTATACGATTGACGAACGTGATGGGGATGAGTTTTTTTTTTTAAAGTTGCCCTTTTTTCATTTGAAAAATAATCTCATATTAAATCAACCACGTGGTGTTTAATCTATTAAGTTTCATTTTGTTTTTTTTTTGTTTTGCAGAAAAACGTGTTATTTTAGGAAAACCATCATCTAATGTAAAATTTCCACTGACCACAATGCCGATAAATCGGGATAAAACTGATCTAACCGAACAAAAAAATCGTAAGCGAACGCAAAGAAAATCAAATTGTGCCTTTTCGTAGTGAAACCAAAATAATAATACAAATAAACCGAATAATAGCAAACAGATGTATCCCGAAACATTCAAACAGTTGACGCCAGTTTTGCACATGGATTCGTTGGAATAGAATCAGAGATAAAAAAAAAATCAGTCGATAATAATGTTTGTAGCTGATTTTTTTTAGTTTTAACCCCCAAAAAATATCCAGAACATAAGCTAGGCAAGGTTTTATGTTAAGTGTAGAGTTAGGGTCTGATAATTCACAGCCAATAGACTCATTGTAGATGAATCTGTGTGAGATGAACTGTAAAACCTCTTGTTGAATATCAGATGATGAATAAGTTTTCATCCATGAAGGGTTAAATCATCAAACACAAATTCATTACGTTTCAGAAAGAATATTTCTTTGATACATCTCTCAGATTCAGCAACAAACATCAAAAGTTTCCATTAAAATATTGATATCTTGTAGTTCTTTACAAATAGTTTGATATTTACTGCGGGCTGAAGGGAAAAGAGACCTTCAAACTTCAAAAAGTGAGCCATTTTATAGAGTAACAGTTGTAAATCAAAACCCATTCTTATCAGCTAAACAAACATCAAATAAATAACAGATCAAAAAACCAGAATAAAGAATTTTTATATGAATAATTAAACAAGGATCAGTCTCAATAACTGACCGAAAATCAAACTAAATACCACTAAAGCGTTTCATTCTAGTACTTTCATGTTAAAACTTCGACCTTATCGCATTTTCTCTCGTTCATAGAAAAAAAACAAAAGGGCCATTCATCGGAATCACTGTAATCTTACCTTCTACATACTAATCGTAAGCTAAAAACAAGTTCATCGACATATATATTTACCGAAAACTAAAATCCATTTAGTCTCATACGTACTTACTAAAACCATCTTACAATAAACAATCTACGAGAACCAATCGAAACTGCTGTTTTAAAATAAAGTGAGCGCAAACCAAAAGATAAAAAATTTACAAACCCAGCCACATTCAACTAACTTAAAAAAATTACTAAACTTCGATGCTACCTAGTATAGGAGGAACAAAATAACAACGGAAACTGTACTAACAATAATAAAAACTATCTTAAACTGAACAACAACTCTTTAAAGATGCTGATTCAAAAAAAAGATTTGCCTGTTTTAATTCGTGGAAACAATTGCTTTTAACTTTTTATTTAATTCAATAATGAAGGTATTTTTTTAATGCTCAATCCTCTGATCTAAGATAGCTACAGTAGGCTGATTTAGTACAAAGTATCTTGACTTTTTAGTACAATGGTTGAAATTTTGTTGCATACATTTAGGCGGTTTACAAACCTCTAAGCACTGCTAAATAATTATGGCTTCTATTTTATGAAACGAAGGATTTACTCTGTTAAAACTCCAAAATGTTCTTCAGTTCAATACACCTAGATGCCTAGATTAATACGAATTAAAATTTTAGTAAAAAAAAACTCCGAATTTTATTACGTTGTTTAATTTTTTTTTTTTTAATTTTATCCATTTGTTGCATTCCCAAGACCGCTAAATCTAAACAACTGAAACGCGTGAGCGGGAAAACCAAACTCAAACCTAAAAACTCTAATCATTATTCATCGAGCTTCGAACTGGAACAACATAATAGTGAAACACACACAGAGGTCGAAAAACAGTTACTATTAACTTAGCAACTTTGTTACTCGGTGAGTAGAAAAGCTGCGAATGGACTAAACATTTAAAGCCTAAATTATCAACAAAAGCGTTAGCGAATAGTTTCAAACAAAGTTAGTTTTAAAGTTAAATAAAAAAAATAAAATAAAATGATCGTTACAATTCTGTTATATTTAGAACAAAATGGTGGTCCATTAACAAGAAGAGGGGATCGTCAATCTTGAATACTGAAAGCTTCCGTAATGCTTCCTGCAATCTGGTGCAGCAAATTTGGAACAAACAAACTCATGTTCTCAATGGTAAAATAAATAATAAATTGAAAAAAAAATCAGAAACTAAAATACAGGAGAATCGTGCGGTTTCTCAGCTAGAGTTAAATATTAGTTGAGTCAACAAAAAATAATCTCTAACGAATAAGCCTGGATCAGGAAACTGTAGGGTAGTAATTGTTGAATTTTGGTTTTTATTTGCCGCATTTCTGCGCAACTATTTGCGTCCTTGTTTAGTTGAGCAATGATCATTACGGCTTGATGGAGTAACATATATTTCTAAAAAAAAATACATAAATCACGCTAGCTACTAGTTTTGAAACAAAAATAAAATGGTTGAAAAAAAAAAATCTTTCTGGCGATATTTCCTATTACTACGAACAAATATTATGTATTGAGTAAGTTGTTTAGATGGCAGATTATAGCGCAACCTAATTATGTAAACAAAAGTAATTTATCCATTATCGCATAACAGAAAACTACTGGACATACTAAGCTAGTAAAAATCCGACAGACCATTGACCATTGTAAATAGTATCTTAATCGTACGGAAAAGTGTGGATCAATAAACTGTGAGAACTAATGATCGTTTGAGCGTTGAAAATCAAAGAAGAAACGAAACTATTTTCATACAGCCGATATAAAACCAAAACCAAAATAATAAATTATAACAAAAAAAAAAAACAAACAACAAGATATACGTTTTCAAGTTACGGTTCACTGTTGGAAAGTGAAGCACTCTAGGAGCTAAATCAACATACGATAATGTAATATCAAAACCGCAGTAACTGTAATGAACAAATCAAACGAACCGAACGTATCAAGCAGAAGCACGAGAAGAGGAAATCTAAAGGGCAAAGAAGAAAGAGCTAAGATTTGTATGTAAACGTGTAAGTTGAAAAATTATAAATAAAAAAAACAAGCGACATCTGTGAAGAATATTTGAACATATATTAATAAAAACTATATTATTATTACTGAACAAAACAGACAGAAAAAACATCAATCCCCAAAACATAATTTGCTTCTGGTAGAAGCAGAGAAAAAAGAAGTGGATGAGAGAAAGTCATGTGAATGCGCTGAATAATTTTGTAACTTTTAAAAACAACGGAATGATGAAATAAATAACATATCTGCACAAAAAAAACTCGAGGTGTTTCAATTTGGAACTATTTGAAGAATTTTTTCCATGTTCTGGGGGAAAATAAAGCAATTGGATTTTAAGTTTTTTATGTAAGTTTCGTCGACATTTTTTTATATAGGGGAGAATGAGGATACTTGATCACTGGGGATACTTGATTCCTTAGCTATATCTCGAAACTGGAATGTCTTACAAAGATCAAATGTTCTAGAAAATGTGCCAAAATGAGCAAAATAACAATGCTTGTAGTTTAGAAAATTTTAACAAAATAATTGTTTGAGTGATTGAACTTTGTTTGAAAAATTTCACAAAATGTAACTTGACGATCTTTTTTCATCACTTTAAAATGTTCCTTACATGGGAAAATTATGAAAAAAATATTTGTTCCAATGTATCCATCGTTCGAGCGAAAAATGAACTTCGTAATGCCATATTTTCAAAGCAATGGAAAAATCTCAACTTTTTTCAGAAAAAGTTTTCTAAAATGTTGATTATGGGTACAATTGATCCCCTAGAGTTGAATACAATTGATCCCCCTTCCAAACAGCATATTCTTCTTCTGAATTGATCGTTATGATTTCTGATTACGAAATTACTAATATTTATTCAAAAACTAATATTTATCAAACAATTGTCTGATGAAAAGAGCAAAAATAGTTAATTTTCTCTTAATTATAAAAAATAGCGCCTTTAAGTATGCAATGTTATTAGCGTTCAGACAAAGTTATAGAATTTTCTTCTTATGTCTGCTATAAATTGTGAAATGAGAACAAACATGACCAAAATAGTCAATTAACATTCTATCTTGGGGTTTGGTTTGATTTTTACACAAGGATTAGGGCTACCTGAATAAAAGATCAAGTCTCCTTCAATAGGGGATCAAGTCTCCCCTAACTTCAGAAAAATCGCATTTTTTTTTACTCCCACGAAAATGCTTCTAGTTCATCAACGGGTTCAAGTATCGTTCTAATTTTTGGAGCATAGAAATTTGAAGTTACAAGCTGTCAGAAAATGTCAAAGACGGCGAGTTGCTAAATTTTTCCAAAATGATATGGTGAAAATAAGAAAAGGGGATCAAGTATTCCCCCTCTCCCCTACATATAATTTTCTTTCAAATAATTATGTTAGATTTAAAAGACAAACACCGTCTTAGCCGATCTTACAATGCTAACCTTTCGGCCATTTTCAATTTTTTTAAACATGTTTTTATACTTAAATACGCAATATAACATTTTGCGTTTATAGAAATTCGATGCGATGAATCGAGCTTCAATCCGTAAATATATTCGCCTTCTTTTTGATTTGTGTTGCATTCATAGAGGCGTTCGAGTTTGGTAAAGTGTCATACTGCCGCTGCCGGCAAGAATGTCCCATATGTAAAAACAACGAATTAAAAAAAACGGCTTTAAAGATTTTTATAAACTTTCGTGGATTTATCGGTTCAAACTTTACCTTTTCTATCTCTTTCTTCACAGATATTAAGATAATTGTTGTAAAATATCGTCCATTGTTTTTATTGCTGTGGAATTTGTTGATGCGCAGAGAAGAAAATAATGATTAGTCAGCCTTGCAAGTATATTTCGCGTGCCTTTTAAATGTAAAGCTGTCCCATATCTTGCTATTCTTTTGTCAGCTGATCAATTGATTCCCTCTATCTGCGCTATATTAGGCTGAAACAACCCCCTCCCCTTTCCCTATCGAAATTTTCAAAAAAAAAAACCGAAGGTGGAATAAATAAAGTTTCAAGTATTTTGTGTAAATTTCGAAAGTAAAAAAACAAATATCCGAAAGATTACATGACCGAATAACAAATTTTGGAAGTTTGGTAGTTTTTGATCTAGATTTGATTGAATTTTTCGATAAAAATTCACTTGATTTATAGGTTTTGTGCAATGATATAGTAAGCAACTTAGTAGCACGAAAGCTTTTGTGCAATTTATTTATATTTATTTGTTTTTTCGCATTATTTTTTATTATCTCCCCCCTTCTCTCCATCGACATGTGCCAACTCAGATTCATCAATTGGATGGACATGAAAAAAAGGGGCCCACTTTTTTCTTCCATTAATTAACATTAATGAAAATATTGGAATATTTTTATTCACAAAGTAAAATTACTTAGAACTCGATCAAACAAACTTTAAAAAAATAATTTTTCATACGGTTTTCTTCTCAGTGTAGTTGAGCAACCGTTATCTTTCTAGCTGTGCTGTAACGCCATGAAACATTTCCGCGTTATGTACCCAAGACTCATACCATAAGAGATCGGCATTGAACGCACTCATCACACGCTCGCGATGACAGGCGATGACCTTCGAAACTCATATGAGTCGATATCGTCCTTGATTTGCCTTTAAATTTGTTTACGCGTTCCAGCTGTGTCCTGCTATTTTTTGTATACTGCTTTAAAATTTTGTGATAATTCCTAAGACTGACATATAAATAGTAATAATTGTGATTTTTGCATCAGCAATAACCAGAGTGCTGCTTCAAACAACATCATTTCTATTCGTCGCCGCCAAAGTGTTGTTGAAATTAGACAACAAAATTGTTATTCATTTTATTTACATATCACTCCGGTAATCAAAGACGTTTTTGTTACTCGACTCCCATGTCATTCAGTTGAACAAAGAGAAATGACGATGAGTTTCGATACATTTCCTGAGAGAGTACTTGATTGATGTATTCTTTTAAAATTTTACAAATATAATCGTGTTTATCGCAATCTAAAATTACAAAATTCAAAATGAATCGATGGTTAATGGTACTTGTCAGTGCAGCAATCTTCGGTTGTTCAACTGCCTTTAGACCGGTCGTTATTATCCATGGAATTCTGACCGGAGCCGATAGTATGATAGTGGTGGTTGAGGAAATTCAGAAGGTAAGTACCGGAATAATTTGCTCTTCTGATTGGTGATGATTCATCATTATTTTTTTACAGAACCATCCGGATACTATAGTATACAACACCAATCGCTTCGCTGGCTGGTCTAGTTTGGAGAATGCGTGGCATCAGGTGTTCGAATTCAACAACGATCTGCAAAAAATATGCCGGGATCATCCCGAGGGAGTAATCTTGCTAGGCTACTCACAAGGAGGTCTGCTGGCCAGAGCAGTTTTGCAGATCTACCCGGATCACTGCGTTAAAAAGCTCATATCCCTCAGTTCACCTCAAGCAGGGCAGTACGGAAGTAATGTTGCCAACACTTAAGGAAAGTAACGTTTTTGAAATAATTTTTGTTTATTTCTTTCAGCTGAGTTCCTTCATTTGATATTTCCTTCGTTGGTGGCCAAAACTGCCTATCAGCTGTTCTATACATACGTTGGACAGCATACGTCCGTGGGAAATTACTGGAACGATCCGAATGAACAGGACAAATACGAAGCGTTCAGCATTTTCTTACCTTACGTAAACAACGAGCTACCGTCGACAAATTCGAGCCAGTTTCGGGACTCACTGTTAAAGTTAGAAGAAATAATTCTCATTGGAGGTCCCGACGATGGTGTTATCACTCCCTGGGAATCGAGTCATTTTGGTTACTTCAACGGTTCGTACGACGTTATTCCGTTCCGACAAAGAGAAATTTACCTAGAAGATCGCATTGGTCTACGGACTTTAGATGAAAGTGGGCGACTCAAGCTGGTAACCCTAGCAGGCGTGAGGCATTTTGATTGGCACATGAATATCGATGTGATCAACAAGGTCATAATACCTTATCTCGATTAGAAACAGGCGCTAGAAATATGTGATAAGATATAATTATTTACTGCAGCTGCACATGACTGAGTAGAGAAAAATAGTTGGTTTTAACAAGGAAAGCTTTAAAATTTCTTATTGATTGGTGTTAGTTTAAAAAATATGTAGCAAATTTTTTTTTCGAAATATTTCTTCGTAAAAATTCAATATATTGAGTTCGAGTTTACACATGATAGTTGAATCTTGGGCAACAGTGCATATTAGTTTTGTTAGAATAATGAATGCTGTAGTGTTTGCCAAGTTGGGCGTAAATTGTTTAAAAAGTGTGTTTTTTTGAGTCCCTCGATAAATACATGAATTATTTTTAAATTGTGAACTGTTATTTATCTTGTCGTTTATTTTCTTTCTTATATTCAATAGATGTACATCATCACGCTCCGAAAAGTTTTCAACATTTCAGCTACCGTGTAATAATAATTGAAAGTCTTAAGGGCTCTGAAATGATTTGCAACGAATTTAATATTACAAACATATCGACAAATGGTGTATGCGTTATCAACTTTCAGAAATGAAAAAAACTGCCCGTTACGTGAATTGCAGCTTTCATCCCCTCCCTATGCTTTCAACGAAGAAGCTTTATCCCATTTCTGGAATAAAAGCTTTCCATGCATCTGGTATAAATAGCGCGCTTCAACAACTGTTATACACTAAAAGCTTTAAAACAGCAATTTGAAAAACCAAAATTCGTGGCCAGCTTTGCTAAACATACTTTTAAATGATCATTATTTGGTAAGTAGGATGAATAAATACAAATATTTGTTTAAATCCGTTTTTATTTTTCTATTGTTCCTGGAAAAAAGTTGCTTATGCCTTGCAGGAGTTGAGTCAAAACGCATCATTTATCACAACAACATTTATTAACAACACATTTATCACAACTGTGATGCTTATCAATTGCTGTGTAAAATTTGTTTCCAGGTTCTACAAAAAGGCGTTTTTCGCAAACCATGTGGATTTTTGATGGTAAATTTAAGTGCTTTTTTTAAAAATTTTTTGGGGTATTTTACAGAACCGATCTATCATGAATAACAATGGTATTCAGATCTTACTTGAACTTAGCATGTGACCTTCTGGAAAGCCAAAAATCAATTAAAGCCTAGAGAGCCTAGAGATTTATCATGTTTTATTATTGCAAAACTAAGATAAATAACCATAAAGGAAAATACTTTCTTATTTTCATCATACCTTTTTTGAGAAAAAAAATTACTAACTCGCCATCTTTGGTATTTCCAGACAGCGTGTAATTTCAAGTTTATATACATACTTCAGAAGTTAGAAAATACTTTAACCAGCAGAAGAGCTAGGAGCATTTTTGTTGGACTAAAAAAATTGCGATATTTTTAAAGTTAAAGTAGATTTGATCCTTTATTCATGGTGCCCTTTCCCTTTGCAAAAATCAAGCAAAATCTGCAGATAAATGGCCCATCGACTTATTTCACAGTTTAAAAGTGTCAGACGAAAAGAATTCTAAGAGTATGACTACTACCCTACTGTTATAGTATACTTAAAGACGCAATTTTCCAATTTCTAGAATAAAGCATTTTTTTAGTTCTTTTCAATATTTCATTAAAAAATATTAGTTATTGTATAAATATAAGTAATTTCGAGCTTAGCAATGATCAGAATCTATTCAGAAGAAAAAATATATCTTTTTTTAGACTCTAGGCATCAATTAAGGCTATAACATATGTACATTTTGGAAAACTTTTTCTTAAAAAAAAAAATGAAAGTTTTATACTTTTAAAATCGAATGATATTTTCAGATTTTTTTTCATTTTTTTATTGTTTTGTTGGCATTATTTTAAATCAAATTATAACATAATTCATAAGCAACCGCTATAAAATGAGAGCTGCAGCTGGAGTTTCGCATTACAACACAAAAATAACTTAAACTAATATTCTGAAGCTTGATCTATAAATTTGTGATAAAGATCTGATAATTTCAATCTGTTTCTTTCAGCTTCGCCCTAAAAATGGAGGGTCTCAAATTGATCGTACGCACACAAACCAACTGGTAAAATATGGTTGTTTTTGCTTGATATGTTCTGGATTTATTCTAAAAAACTGATAAGAGAGCCCCCTTCCCCTATCCTCTCCCCCCCTGCTGAATGAAGATCGTGATCTTTAATAATCATACCCATTTTTTTCGTTTTGTTGGCTTCGTTAGCATGAATTGAAAACTTATGCTAACAAAATTGTATTGGGCTCACCTCCCTCCTCCTATGTACCTACTCATTGAAAGGAGGATGGTGTGTCAGATAATTATAGAATCATACCAAAATCATTTTCCATGTTAAGTTTTGTCCATTTCTCGGGTTTTGTAAAAAAAAGTTAAATGTAAGCCTCCTCTTCCTTTCCTATATTCCCAATTCTATCATCCTACTGCAAGAAAGGAATTGTTTCGCATAGAAAAAGTATTTTTCGTACTCAAATACTTTTTGATTTCAAATTTGGTTTCATTTGCTCGATTAATTCTCGAGTTATGCATAAAAATTGCATGGAAGCCCCTTTTTCCCCCCTTTATAGCTTTCCGCTGTAAGAAGGTGGGTTTCAATTTGTAATAGAAACATTCCTCTTATTCAAAAACCCGCACATGCCAAATATGGTATAATTTCCTCGATCAACTCTCCAGTCATACTGAAAATTGTAAGAGAGAACTCTCCTTCCCCTTTTCATCCACCTCTCTGAAGGAGTGAGGGATACCAAATATTCAAAGTAGCATTTCTCGTACCCAAATATCGTTCCATGCCAAATTTGGTTCCATTTGCTGTTGTAGTTCTTGAGTTATGCGTTAAAAATTGTATGAAACTCCCCTCCCTTCCTCCTTTCTCCCCGCTGGTAGAAGGAAGAAGTCTTAAACAATCATTAGAACATGTCACGTTCCCAAATACTCACCCTTGCCAAATTTGGTTCCATTTGCTTTAATCGTTTTTGAGTTATGTAAAAAATTATTTAGAGGCCCCCACTCCCCTTTATATCTCCCTACTGGAAAGAGGGAGGGGTTCTAAAATAATCAGAAAATTATTTTTCGTATCCAAATACCCTCCCATGCCAAATTTGGTTCCATTTGCTTTATTAGATTTTGAGTTATGTAAAAAATCATAAAAGAGGCCCCTCCCCCCTTTATATCTCCCTACTGGAAAGAGGAAGGGGTTTCAAATAATCATTGAAATAATTTTCGTAACCAAATACCGTCCTTTGCCAAATTTGGTTCCAATATCTTGATTAGGTTTTGAGATATATGAAAAATTGTAAGTTAGCCCCCCTCCCCCCTTCCTATCACCTCACTTAGAGAAAAGAGGGGTACCTTATATTCATAGAAATATTCCTCGTTCTCAAATACCACCCCATGCCTAATTTGATATCATTTGCTTGATGCGTTCTCGAGTTATGCAAAAAATTGACTTTTGCTTGGGAGGCCCCTCCCCCCTTCATGAGAGAGGGAGGGGTCCCAAACCATGATCAATACCCCTATCTGCCAAGTTTCACGCAAATCGGTTCAGTAGTTTCCGAGTCTATAGGGAACAGACAGACAGAAATCCAGTTTTATATATATAGATGAAAATTGTTGATAATGAAATTCATTTTATACTCTATCGATTAAAATATTGAAAAAAAAATATTTATATTGAAATTTTTTCATGTGGAAACTTTTTAAAGTGATAAAAATATCTTGAAGTCACATTTTGTTGAATTTTTCAAACAAAGATCAATAACTCAAAAGAATAATTTTGAAATATTTTTGAGATAGAGCTATTGTTTTGTTTTACTTGGCACCTTTTTCTAGAACATTTGATCTCTGTAAGATATTCCGGTTTCTATATAGGTATAGCTAAGGAATCAAGTAAAACCTATGTTCAAGTATCTTCATTCCCTCCTATTGTATACTGTGATTCTTAGGGGAGAATGAAGATACTTGATCCCTGGGGATACTTGATTCCTTCGCTATATCTCGAAACAGG
The DNA here is from genome assembly GCF_029784155.1 of Uranotaenia lowii. Taxonomy (NCBI): domain Eukaryota; kingdom Metazoa; phylum Arthropoda; class Insecta; order Diptera; family Culicidae; genus Uranotaenia; species Uranotaenia lowii. The sequence goes on from NC_073692.1 coordinate 74,363,456, forward strand.
AATGTCTTACAAACATCAAATGTTCTAGAAAAATGTGCTTAATAGAATAAAATATCAATTCTATTATCTCAACTAATTTTAAAAATTCAACTTTTTGAGCTATTAAGCTTTGTTTGGAAAATTTTACAAAATGTGATTTGGAGATCTATTATTATCACTTTAAAATGTTTCTCACATGATAAAACTATAATAAAAATATTTATTCGAATATGTCAATCCTTAGAGTAAAATATGAACTTAATAATGCCATATTTTCAAAGCAATAATAAACTCTCAATTTTTTTAAGAAGAAGTTTTCCAAAATGTATGTTATGGGTATAATTGATCCCTAGAGTCCAAAAAGATGTATTTTTCATCTGAATGGATCGTGATTATTGGTTATCATGAAATTACTAATATCTCACCAAAAACTAATGTTTATCTGGTAATTATCTGCTAAAAAGGGCTAAAAATACTGTATTTATCTTAAAATTAGATATATGCGCCTTAAAGTATGCAATGACTCTAGGGTAGAAGACAAACTTTTATAATTCTCTTTGTCTGATACTTACAAAGTGTGAAATGAGAACTAGAATGGCAAGAAAAAGTTAAGGGAACTTTTATCTTCGGATTTTATAAGATTTTTGCCTTGGGTCAGGGCACCCTGAATTAAGGATCAAGTCTCCTGTAACTTAAAAAATACCACAATTTTTTTAGTCTCACGAAAATGTTTCTAGCTCATCTACGAGTTCATAGATCTTTTTAATTTTTGGAGCATATTAACTTGAAATTACACGCTGTCAGGAATTGCAAGAGACGGCGGGTTGCTAAATTTTCCCAAAAGATATGAAGAAAATAAGGAAAGGGGATCAAGTATCCACATCTTCCCTTATTTAAAAAAATACATAAAAGTTCATCTGTGATAAAAGTTACGTTTGAAATTTACTTTTGAGAAGCAACATCAATCGAAGGGATCAATCTCGATTGTTTGAAAACTTCAAGTGAAATTATCAATCCGAAATTAAGTTAATACAGACTTACGGGTCACGACCTAAATTTGTAAGAACTCGTATGTGTCTAACAAATGCAACATGTGAAGACAACAACGTATCCTCTAGCGTGTTGAAATGTAAAAATCAAGCTACAGCGCCAATCCCTAGCCACCCATCAGTCACGCTCCAGGTTTCAGTAATTTAAGGTGACCGTAATACTTGCACCCCTTTTCACGCCCAGTTAAGCCTGTAGTTATGTGGTTCGATGTCTATTTAATTACCCGCCGAATAGATTTAATCAGTGATAGTAATCTTACCTATACGGTTTCTGACAATCGGAAGCACGAACTGGTCCTCTTTTTTCTATTGAGTACAGTTCTAGTTTTAATGATACCCACCGGTTCATTTGGCGCTCTGTTTGTAAACGGGGATGTGCTTACGTAGAAGTCACGAAACCTGTAATTTGCATGTCCGGTCATCACTTGACAATCCTGTATGCGGGGTTCATGTAGATGCTCGGTTCAACGAATTCGGTTCCTCGTACAAGTTTTCATCCCTTATGAAGGGTCTGTCGAAAGCAAACAAAACACTTTGTTACGTTTCGAAGGTGTGTGTTCTTGAATTACGAAATGTAACCCCGGCTTTGATCGATTATTCAAACGGGTAAACTCTAAGCTAAGTGGAATACCACGTCTTCTATGGACAAGTTCCTGTCATGTTTCTATTGGCCATTGGAGAGTTTCGCCTGACTTTGAAGTATCACAGACCTGATTATAATTCTGTTCATCAAACTAATTAATCAGAGGGCATCCACTCGCAGGTATTGGCGTGATATTTGGATGACATAAATCAACGCAAAAAATCCATTAGATAATCACGGCAGTAAGTCAAACATTGACGATCCCATTTTGCCGATGAGGTTGATGATAAACTGATATATTGAAAAAAGTTCAACCTGAAAAGTTTTTTAAAAAGAATTTTCTTCATTTTAATTAAAAACTTACATAGGTTGGCAAGATATTTATTTGAATAGATGTCATCCAGTAGATTACTCTTTCATCCAAAAGCTTAATAAATTCCCATAAATCGATTCGATTGAATAGATCAAACAAAATCGGTTCATTGCATTTGCGTTCAGCTTTCGTTCATTTTCATTTCCTAAGTCAACCGTCGAAGCACGGGGTAAGATAAATCCTTTTTGAAATGGAAATTAACCGCCAAAGGGTTAACTTTGACTTTCCATCTCTGGCTCTGATCTTTCCTCTACAAGTGAAAACATTCGCTTTATATAGATTTTTCAACCCTACCAGACTTTTGAAAAGAAAAAGAGCAACGGACTGGATAAACCGTTGTGATCTTTCTCGATGCCAGGTTCCCGGAATGAAGCAGTAACATTTTGATGGAATAAGTATAAGTATGAGACGGCGGAGTCCGGTTCATTGCCGTGGGAGTCGCTGTGTGATACAGACAGATGATAATTTCACAATCTCTGGTTCGGTTGGATTTGGTGTTTTGAATTGGCTTTCTGGCTCAATTGGCAATGGCGCCATCCCGTTGGTGACCGTTTGAAAATTGATTAGTGGAATGGTAAACTTTTATGAAAGAATTAACACTCCGATGCGTTTTTTAAGGTATAGCCTTAAATGCATATTTTTATTTCCATACTTACTTTCGAAAGAAAAATACAAATTTTTAAAAAATATGGGAAATAAGGACATAATGGCCACCTTAAAGAGGATGCGTATATAACCGGAGAAAACAGCTATAAGGGGGGCGTGGGGATACTTGATCCCCTTTACTTATTTTCACCATATCTTTTGGAAAAATTAAGCAACTAGCACCATTTTACATTTTGTGATAGCGTGTAACTTCAAGTTTCTATGCTCCTAAAATTAGAACGATACTTGAACCATAACTTGAACCGATACTTGAAGCATTTTCGTGGGAGTAAAAAAATTGCGATATTTTTAAGTTAAGGGAGGAAACTTGATCCTTTATTCAGGAAGCCTTCAAAAAAAGAAAAGAAAAAAAGAATCAAACAAAACCCCAAGATAGAATGTCAGTTGAGTATTTTGATCATGTTTGTTCTCATTTCACAATTTTAACTGCCAGAAGAAGAAAATTCTATATCTTTGTCTCAGCGCTCATGACATTGCATACTTAAAGGCGCTATTTTCTATAATTAAGAGAAAATTTATTATGTTAGCCTTTTCTTCGGACAATTGTTGGATAAAAGTTAGTAATTGGATTGGATAAATATTAGTAATCTCGTAGTCAGCAATGATTAAGATCATTTCAGAAAAAGAATAAACCGTGTTTAGCACGAGGGATCAATTGAACCCATAACCAACATTTTAGAAAACTTTTTCTTAAAAAAGTTGAGAGTTTCCCATTGCTTTGAAAATATGATATTATGAAGTTCATATTACGCTCGAACGAATATATTGGAACAAATATTTTGGTTATAATTTTTCCATGTGAGGAACATTTTAAAGTGATGAAAAAAGATCTTGAAGTCACATTTTGTGAAATTTTTCAAACAAAGTTTTTTTTTGTTAAATTTTTTTAAGCATTGAGCATTGCTGATTTACTCCATTTATCACATTTTTCTAGAACATTTCATCTTTGTAGGACATTCCAGCAAGGCTGCCGAAAAAAATTCTGTGTTTTGACGAAAAAAAATTCTGACATTCTGTGATTTTTCCAAAAAATTCTGTGACGATTTTCTGTGATGCTTTTTTCATTAATTTCATTCATAAGTCATGTCAAATTGCTTCTTTTTTTACATTTTACTTAAGAAAAATCAATTAACATTCTCAATTTTATCATATTTCTCTAATTCAATGATAATTATCCACAATTTAAATTGACATAAAAAAAATAATTTTGAAAAAAACGTCCAAAATTTTAAATTTCTGTGAAATCTGTGAATATTCCGAAAATTCTGTGTTCTGTGACACAGATTCTGTGATGAAATTTGGCTCAAAATTCTGTGAAATTAAAGATTTTTCTGTGATTTCGGCAACCTTGCATTCCAGTTGCGAGATATAGCTAAGGAATCAAGTATCCCAAAGGATCAAGTATCATCACTCTCCCCTAATATGTGAGTTTTAACATTGTTTCGTGTTAAGACACTACAAAAGTCTTTTTCATAACCGTCTGAAACATAACAGTGTTTTCTCAAGCTGAAAATCAGAGTACACAAATTCGATTCCTGGTCGGGCGAATTTTTTTCATTTGCCATTTATAATCGATACATTTTGCACTAAACGGTGAGCCGTTGATCCATCAAACAAAGCAATAACAAAAAAAAATGTATGTCTGTTTGTAGAATACAAATAGTTTACACCAGTGATTGTATTTTGATGAGCATGAATTGAGCAACCTTCTCTCGCTCAACGCTTTACTCGGAAGCAAAGGTTGCTTTGAGGCAGCGAAAAAGACAAAACCGATGATGCATACGCTCTCAACATGGCCCGCCTTCATGAAGCAATATACATTCGAGGCAGCGAATCCAAAAAACCAAACGAATGGCTCTCACTCATCTCCTGTTACATTCTCGAGGGAACCGAATTCAAAAGGCACAGCAAACCCGAGTCTCCTCGTTTGTGCCTGGATCGAATACCCGAGGTTTTTCTGCTATTGCTATTATTGCTCAGCAACCGCACGCAGGCAGCTAGTGTTTTCGTTTCTTTTTCCTCCCCCTTCCTTGCTCCATGCGTTGCGGGCCTATGCAATGCAATAAGTTCGTGTTGTCGTTATTGCTCAACCTTTGCGGCGATGTTGAAGATGTTCTCCTCAACGACAGCTATCGGCTTGAGTCCATCAAATTCAATAACGTTAATGAGTATGCGTGCCTCGTCTTCTTCATGCATCATGTAGCAACTGAACGTTGAGAGAGTTCGTTCGGGGCAGCAAACGAATAGTATCTCTCAGAGCAGATCCACCTCATGGGGGGAGGTTTGAATGAATGTATATGTATCGTCTCCTGTATAGCTATGCGAAGCCTCAAAGCGTGTATTTTGAATGCCTCTGATGAGAAAATTGGTGAGGATTTCAATCACTGGTTTACACACACTCATTTATTATGTTTCTGTGCTTGATTTGGCGGATGATGATACTAGTCGTATAATGCAAAGATCAAAATAATCGATCATGAATGGTGAATAAAAGAAATCACCTCGGCCAGGAATCGAACTCGAGTCTGCTGATTACCTTTTCGACACCTTACCAATTCAGTGGTCGGAAAATCGCTCAAGAAAAGCAATCAGGAATGGTTTCTAGCTAGAATGATGCTACCTCCGAGTGCTGTGATACGCACGTGGTATAAGTACCCATTGAATATATGTCGAAAATCAACACTAACTTGATACAAGAAGATATACCATGCCCCACCGGAGGCTACCGTTGCTATTCGTCACGTGGCTAATCGACGGTGATCGACATACTTGGTGATACATTTTGAACGTCGCTCCCTCAATCATTCCCGAACGTCTATCCTCGCATCATTGTTGATAATGCTCGTTATTGATAGACGATCATTAATGTTTCAAAAGGAAAAATCTGAATAAATACCAGGACCACATGTTCAAAAAAGCTGTAGCACATGCTGGACAGTTCATTGCGGTTACCTAGTCATGATTTTGTCCTTCTAGGCAAAACGAAAAATAAAAAATCATCTGATAGCCTACATAGATCGCTCAGAACTGATACATATCAGTTATGATCCTAAAGGTTGAAAGTCGTTAGGGGAAGGAAATCAGCATCGAGACGTTCGTTGCTGATAGTCTGCGTCCTTTTTTACCTCATCATGTATCGCAAAAGTGTTTCAAATACAGAAGCGTCGTTGTCATGCATGATTGTTTGTATGATTTGGTTGAAGAAGGAAAATTTGACTGCTTTGATTTTTTGGCTCTGAATGTAGTCAAGCATGGCTCAGTGAAAATGATTGATTTTCGGAAGCATGTTATCAATAGCCTAAATCGTCAGATATAAACTAGTTAAGCTGTAGCTGTGTAATTCAGTTCATCGAGTTGAATTCGCTGCCAGATTCTACGGCAGAAAATGCTCATCGTGCCCCGATCAATGGTGCTCTGTTTGCCCCGAGTCAACAATTTAAAGTAAAAACGCGCTTTGAAATTGATTATACAGAAAAATCTCTAAAAGTTAAATTAAAAGTTAAAAGTTTTTCTATAAACAGTTATCAAAACTAGAAAACTATATTAAAGTTCGTAATTTATGAAATCCTAAACTTGGACGGGGGAGCCCCCAAAATAAAAATTAATTTGAATTTGTAGCTCACCGTATGTAAAAACAATTTTATTGAAATGTTTTTATAAATTAATTTATTATATACAATCCTCTTGTAACGGTGTTTTAAGTACTACTCCTCCGAAATGATCCAAACGATTCGATATTTTTAGAATATTCTGTAGGCATGTGAATCGGTTTATATCGAATAAAAAAAAAGTCGCATATATTGTCCGTAATAACAAATTTTGTATTTTTTAATCAAATAAAAGTCATGGCTTCCATTTTTTCGAGATTTTCTTTCCTTTGGGCGGTTTGTTTTTCGTCTCCAAGGTCGAGGCGTCGCGAGTAAACGTCACGAGTAAACGTCGCGAGAGAATAGTAAAAATGGCATAGCACAAGATAGATCGACAGAGCCGTGTAAACGCAGGGTCAAAAATAGTTATGAAATTTCGAACGATATTTATGGGATTTGAAACAAAATTACAATTTATGGAAAATTAAGGAGTCTTATTGGTCAAACAAGTAATTAATCGCATTCTTTGAAATACCTTGTATAGCAATAAGTAAAATTTATGTTCAAAAGCTTTCTGTATTCTGATAACGAGACAGTTTTTCTTTGGTAATTTAGCGGTACCTCAGCAAAATATTCGAATTTCGGAAAGCATTTTTTTATATGTAGTTGTTAAAATATGCTAAAATATGACTTGTTACAACTTGTAATGAATGATACTTTATTTTAGGTCCTACAAAATAAAAAAAAAATCAGTTATAAGGAATTTAGCAAAAAGCGATGTTGTTGGTTCAATAAAAAACCCACTTTGAAAATATTTTTTCCATCCGCATAAGCGCTTAATGCATTTTAAATACTTTGGTGAAAATTTTTATATTTTTTACAGAATTTTAAAATCAGTAGTTTTGTAAGAAAACTAACATTTTAAAAAAAATTCATACATTTCTGTGGAATTTCTATTACAATTTTTTGGTTGGCCTACTAATACATATGCAAGCAACGGAGTAGTATACCTAAATAATCTAGCTATCTTGGCAATAGCATACTGATTAGTGGGAACATTTGGGCGCGTATTTCTCAACCAAGCATATTTTCAATGCACGTGGTAGCGGTGATATGAAGACTAGATCAAGGAATATTTGAAGAAGGTAGTGCCAAGGCAACCCTGCTCTAGTATTGGTACAGGCTGAGATGTCACAATCACGAAAAATCTGTTAATTTACTAGTAAATTTTTCTTTTTCGATGATAATTCGAAGAATCTGCTGAAAATTTTCCACTTTGAAAACATGTTATTGTAGAAGGGTCCTTGCTCTTCGAGATGGGTGCAAAAAAGTTGCATTTTCGAATAATTTTTCTTTGACAAAGCCCATCGAAGTTTGAAAAAATGGTGGATGTTCACCACTGAAATTTGCAAAACTTTAAAATTAGTTCAAAGTCTTCCATGAAAATGTTCAAGTCAGTACAGTTTAAGCCCCTCATTACAATTAAGAGATAAAAACACAATTTTTTACACAAAACCACAATCTTTCATTGGCATTTTAATAAACTGAGTTAACAATCATAAATTGATGTTGATTGTTCTACATAAGAATTGTATATGGTAAACCGGTTGGATTAAAATCATTACTGTGCGGGGCACCAATGTGTGAGTGAGTTCAACCACGTGTTCTCTCTAAACAAGCAGCCATTAGCTCAGTCAGGACGCGGCAGTCAGACAGTCAACGCGGAGATCGGTTTAGCTATTCAGTGTTTCGCGGTGGGTGATTTCTGGAGGATATCCATATTGCACATTTGGCGACCGTTACTAGACTATTTTTTTGTTAAAAAAGTTTCAAATGCATTTGAAATAAAACCTGCAAGAGAAATCACCCACCAGCGAGGTTTACCAACCAAAGTTTCAAGAGTATTTAATATGCGGTAGTGGTGTTGTGATAATCATTATCCAGTGTTGCTAACTGTGCAGATTTTAATTGAAAATTAAAAGAACAAAAGTTATCAAGTTAGTTAGAAAATGAATGAAAAAAGATGATTAGCAAAAAAACAAAAATCGGAAGTGTGTTGGAACGATTAAATATTGGAAAAACAAAACTTAGGATTATGAAATGCGATTATCAGAAGGAATATAGACGATTGCGAGTTGGGAGGACCGCAATGGAAAGTTTAAGATTGCGAGTTGGGAGGACCGCAATGGAATATTGAAGATTGCGAGTTGGGAGGACCGCAATAGCAAATAGGAAGATTGCGAGTTGGGAGGACCGCAAAGCAAATAAAAAGATTGCGAGTTGGGAGGAACGCAAAAGCAAATAAAAAGATTGCGAGTTGGGAGGACCGCAATGGAAAGTTTAAGATTGCGAGTTGGGAGGACCGCAATGGAATATTGAAGATTGCGAGTTGGGAGGACCGCAATAGCAAATAGGAAGATTGCGAGTTGGGAGGACCGCAAAGCAAATAAAAAGATTGCGAGTTAGGAGGAACGCAAAAGCAAATAAAAAGATTGCGAGTTGGGAGGACCGCAATGGAAAGTAAAAGGTTGCGAGTTGGGAGGACCGCAATGGATTGTTAAATAATAATGAGATAACCGCAGATAAACAAAAAAATGGCGAGTTGAGAGGACCACAATAAAAAAATTGGAGATTGTAAGTTAGGAGGACCGCAATGGAAAATTTCAGATTGCGAGTTGGGATAACTGCAATGAAAAGATAGCGAATCAAAAGGACAGTAATGAATGAGAATGATTACAAAAGAAAAAAAAAGATAGCGAATCAAAAGGTCAGTACCGAATGAGAATGATTACAAGTTTTGGAGAACTGTAATTATTAGGGAAAGATTATGAATTAAGAAAGGCTGTAAATAATTAATAGGATTGCAAGTTATGAGCACTGAAATGCAAGAAATGGATTGCAAATTGAAAAAACGCTATTCACATGATCATGGTGTGTTGAGAAGACCGCATGTGAAACTGGAGATTTCGTGTTCAGATGACTACAACTCGCAAAATCGCAACGAAAACAAAAGGCTGTTGAACTGATAGAACCACAATAAAGAAATTATGCAGAAAAATATTTAAAAAAATCACATTTAAAAACAGTCTTAACAGAAGACAGTTTATCTGGTAATGAGTCAATGCAAAAATTTTAAATCCAGTCGAGATTTGCCAGAAAATGTGTTTTAAATATCTAGGTTTACGTAAAACAAATTCATATCAAAGATTAATTCCAAGACCAGCATATAAATCGTTTGAATATTAGATTGAGAAGCCAACTGAGAAAAAAAAGGAAAATGAAATATGAACAGAAAAAGCCCAATTGTTAACAATCTGGTTTAAAAAAAATAAAACAGAACAAAAAAATCAACAGGCATTGAAAGTTGTTGGAAAAATTGAAATTTATGGAAAGTTGCTAACGGAGCTAAACATATCAAAAGAATGGTGAAGTTGAGAAAAGGCAGAATTGTGTAAAAAGAGTGTAGAGCAAACCTACTTTGAAGAATGTTGTGTTTAAATGCTTTGAAATACTCAGTTTCCTATACAATAGATTGTATACAGTATTTAAAAAAAAACACCAATGACAAATTTATGTAAGGCGTGGTGACAGTAAACTTAAAATAGAAGGCCTAGCATTTCGGTTACTAAGAAAATAAGAGTAACTGAAATGTTCAAAGAAACTGGCAAGCCTGGCGCAACAAATTGCATAGTTGTCGGTTGTGTTGTGGTGGTATGGGTGATAAGAGAGGAGAAAGATTTATCTCTACCTCATTATGCTCATAGAAACAACACCACGAGAAACTTGTGACTGTGGTGGTGCAATTCAGATTCGTGTGATGCTTAAGTTAAGGAGCGCAGAAAGATCAAAATAGGTACTTATACCCATTCCATTTCTCCAGTTATGGGTAATATTAAAACAGTTGATGTTTGAAACCCGTTTTCCGATGAAAGCTTTGCTTATAGAAGGGCGCAGTTTATTGAATCAGACAAACTATGGATTCCGAGACATCTTTAGGAGAAATTGTTAGAATTCTCTGGGGATATTGTTGAAAAGGTTGCTGTGGGATTATTATGTTGAAATTATAAACCAAATAGTTCTGGTTTAGTTTGGTCCAATATTGATTTCCCCTAAAGTACAAAGCCGATCACTTGTCTCCCGCGGAAAATAAGGAAAGACTTGAAGCAGGTGTTAGTGTGGAGTGCGTTCAAATGGAAGAATTGAAGCAAACGGACATTTTACTCGACTTATGTTCATGAGAGAAAAAACAGCTGCTAATTTATGCATTTACATTGAATAATTTAAGCAAGTATGTGTGGCTCCGTTATACAAAAAATGAGAAAATTCGTTTGCGCTTGCAAACTAATTGCATTTTCCGAAGAGAATGAGCCCCGTGAGCAGGGATGCCAACTGTTTTTCAGAAAAGTCTGGAAAATTTGGAAAAAAATGTCTGGAAAAGTCTGGATGGCTTTCTTTGTAGGTGATGACCTTTTTTTTTTTTTTTGGTCGTGAAATCGCAATATAGTAGTAGTCTAAGGATCTATACTCATTCCTTGAAAATAATCAATGTCTGAGTTCATGTGACCGAAAGCTTCAACAACCGCAAGCTTACACCCATTCAGCTGTCAAAATAACTTCTGTATTCTACTTCACAGTAAATTCAGTCTTGCAGTTATTAGTAATTGGATTTTAATAGCATTTTTTGTACTAAAACGTTGAGCTTATAGAAATTTCTGGACAAATCTGGATAATTTATGAAAAGTCTGGACCAGACAACATGAGGTCTGTATTTCTGGATGACACATGAAAATCTGGAAGATTCCAGAAAAATCTGGAAGGTTGGCAACGCTGCCCGTGAGGAGCGGTTTGAGTAAATGTATGTTTAGAGAGAGAGAGATATACCTCTTGTATAAAATATCTGGTATCAAATATGTACTGTCTCTGTATTTGTTTATTGAAGATACGTTCGGAAGTGGCACGAAAAAAGAGACTCGTACATGTAAATATTGTTTTCAACGAATTTCCTAGCTGCAACGAATTTTATCTCTAGAGACTAAAGTACAAATACAGTAGTCTTTTTATAAATCCTCCCGAGGAGCGGAAAGAGAGGAAAGCGCGTGGAACGAACATATTGCGCCAACAGAGCCAAAGAGTTGCTCTCTCCGACAAATGATGACAGCCAGTGAAATGTTTCTAGGCGCATCACATCTAGGTGTTTCCACGTAGTTTTGTGCTTGTGCTGTAGCCTATATAAAGGCGCATTGTTTATTGAGACTATGATTCATTTTCACTCCACGCGTTGTGAAGTTTAAAGTAGAGGAGAAACAAAAATAGTAAAACCACATATTGATAACTCGTTAAAGTTTAATCAAACGAAAGATCTTACCATTAATGACACAAAGAGTGAGTACAAATATAGATAATAAAGTAATGTTAGAAACTGTATTTAGAGCATCATCGACTAAAAATTCAAATATCATACAGACATTCACGCAAAATTAATTAATTCGAAGTTTCTTGTTGATTAAAGACAAGAAAGTGAAATAAGAAGAGCAACAGGTGTGCACATCACAACCTTTTTTTTTATTTCGTTTAACAATTAAATTTTAGCTGAACTATTTTTTCCTTTCTTTTTTTCTTCCGAGAGAAAGGGACATGTGCGGGGCACCAATGTGTGAGTGAGTTCAACCACGTGTTCTCTCTAAACAAGCAGCCATTAGCTCAGTCAGGACGCGGCAGTCAGACAGTCAACGCGGAGATCGGTTTAGCTATTCAGTGTTTCGCGGTGGGTGATTTCTGGAGGATATCCATATTGCACAATTACAATCAGTTGAACACTCAATATCTACCAGCTAGACCTTTTCGAAGCTGATATTTTCTTCAATTTTGCACGTTTTAGCTTCAAGGCGACATTGCATTCATTAATAAATTAAGAAAAAAACATAATGCAATCTTCAAAGAACCAAAAAACTTCATATCATAGTGAAATAGAGGCCTTACAACAAAATCAAAATGAAATTGGAATTCGATTTCGTTCTAAAACGTGTTTTTCTTTGGAATTCCTACCATTCTAACATAAATTTTCGATACAATCGTTTTTGTGACGTCACAAAAAAAATCCAATATGGCTCTCGACACTACCTTATTTAAAAATTCCTTGGACTAGATGTGATTTTGTTTCTTCTTGATTACCAGCACATTTGTACGGCACATATTAGAGCAAGTTCACTGGTTGAGATGGAGTTGGAAATTTCGAAGGTTTACATCACATCACAACACATTTGCCGTCCACCGGTGTTGGGAAAATCTGATATTCGAACAGTTTCGCGCTGCAAAATTTGTATCGTATAACACTTTTTGGCGAAGGGTGATAGAAAAACACGATGTTTTGCAACACCGAACCGAGTGATAGAGTCGGCGTTGCAATACAGTATTCGTGCATGAAACGCTTCGGTGCTGCCATCTAACTTATGCTCAAAACTTCAGTTGAGGGGAAAATAAAGGAAATTGAGCAATTTCAGGATTTAAACATAAAGTGATATTTTCTTTTTTTTAAATCTTTTATCACTTAAATTGATACGAATTGCAATGAAGTTAATCAACTCTTTAAAACTTACAGCCAATTTTTTTCATGCCCTTGCCAATCGAATACATTTTGAGGCGCAGAGATGCCAGATAGCTGGGTGAATAAATAAATTCTGTATGTATGTTTTGTTTGAGCGGTTTTCGGGAGTAGGAAATTGTTTCGCTTTTTTATTTGAAAAAGATATTCCGACGGAATGTCCGGTAACAAGTTCGGAACGCCGTCTTTAATGGATCCATCATCTTTAGAAAACGGAACCCTTGCTGTTGATTCGACAAGTGTCAATCATATCAAACGCAAGGCGTCGTATCGGAAGTAAAATTCAGCTTGTGTCTGAAATATCTATAATTTTTATTTGTCACTTACTTAATTATCACTTTGAAAATGAAAGTTTCAGAAAGAGTTCAAAAACTTTATCAACTCGTGATATCAAATGCCCTCCAATACAAAACTCCTAATTCTGCAGAATACAGTTTAATATTGGGATGCATTATAACTTAAACAATACTTATTCATACATCTAAATTATAAAATTTTCATATTGGCACTACTATTTCAAGATAATGATCAAGTAAAATTAATTTGATTTCAATTTTCAAACGGTGAATTCAAAATACAAAAAGTCAGTAAAATTACTGAAAAGCAAATTCTCTTGGCATCGCTGGTTGCTTTAAATTTTATACCTTCGTATTCTATCACACCGGTGGACGGCCAACCTTTTTGGTCTATATTTCACGATAGAAAAATTCCCATCTGTGCTACAGACGTCAAAATTCCTACCACTTTTTCCCAACACCATTGGACTTGCTCTTAATGAATGACGCCTAGATGTGACCCACATTGAAAATTTGCCAATCGAATCAAAACCATATGGGCGATTTTAAAAGTTAAAACTATTTTGATTGCGTGTTGATTAAAAGAGCAATTGTTGTCTAAAAAATTTGAATCCAATACTGATGTATATGAAATAATGATATGACTCTTTGCGGACGTTTGAAAAAAAAGAAAGTGAGAAGATTTACACAAAATTGAATAATCCAATAGGGGAAGAGGGCATTATGCCCCACGTTAAGAAGAAAGCCTTGTTTTAAAATACATTTGAAAAGATTAATTTTAATTTTCGATTGTGTTTGGAAGATTGGTATATTTTTTGTCTAAATCTGATAGTTGGAATAACTGGAAGGTCAAAAAAGGCCACAAATTTTATGAAGTTTGAAGAGTAGGTAGAAAATTGGATTTCAGATTCAACAGGGGCATAATGCGCATATGTGTGTGTGTACCCAATCGCGCCGTTCAACGTTTAATAAGTGTTTATTGATCCAAGTGCCTCCAAAAGTGTTTGCCAGGTAAAAACACTTCTATTCTACTTCACAGTTGGAAAAATGTATTGCTACGCGCTGTGCTGCCAGATATACTGAAATTCTTGTGAATAGTTAATTAAATCTATATTAAATTTAGGAATTTTAAATATATTCGTTTATATTTAAGTTATGTTTTCCAATACAACTTATAAATATCTTTAAAATTGCTGTGATGGAACTGCATATAAATTTAAACAAATATGAAACATGCTTAAAGATAAACGGACATGGCGCGTTTTGCCCACTTAGACATGTTTATTAAAAATCGTTCAAAATAACATAAAAAAATATTTGAATAAGGAAATTTTTCGTTTGTGATGATTTTCAAGACCAATGTTCATCATTGTAACAGATGTCAGGTAATTTTTTTTGGCGATAGATGCCGTAATTCCTTACGAAGGTCAAGGCACAAATTGCAAGGAATATGACTTGAAAAGTATTTTTGGATTTTTGCAGGGATTTTTCGCATATTTGATGCTAATTTTTTGTACAAAATTTTCTACTGTTAATTAAATGGGAATAGCGTACCAAATTCTAAAAATAAGTGTATATCTAGCTAGATATCGCAGTGGGGCGTTTTGCCCACACTAGGCATTATACCCCCAGTTCCCGTACGCTTAGAAGGTTAGTTTTAATTCATATCGAAAAATGAAAAAATAATAAAGTGTTTTTAACAGAAATAGATCGAACACACTTTTTGAACATGTTTTAAACTGAAGATGTATCAAGCGCCTTATGAATTTTTAGAACAACAACAAAATCTTATGAAAATGTTCAGACACTGAGCTGAACAAGAGCCTGCCATTCAAAATAGAGGAATTATGTATTTAGAGGCCGAATTCAGAGAACGTTTTGATTTTTTGCAAGCATAAGTGAAAGTTATCAATAAAATAAACCACTTTTTATAACAAAAAGCAAGGATATGCATTCTCTGGAAGAATTTTCAGTTGAGAATGCACACTAGAGCAAGTGCAAACGATCATCATTTACAAATAATATTTAAACTTTTTTTTTAAAATTAACTCAACTTTTTTTTAATCATTCACCGAAAAACACTGTTTGTTTACACACAATTCAAGTACGTACTAACATGAAAATTGTGTTTTTATTTTTCATATTTTGGCGACTTTTGATCCGTTTTTTTTTTAATTTTTTTTAATGATATTGTAGTGGAAGCAGAATTTTTTTGATAAATTTTAATATGACCTGAAAGGGTTGAAAATAATATTAACTTTTGTCATTTCAAATGGTGAAACAAGTTCAAACGAGCCTATTATCAACGGATGGCACTGCAGTAAGTCGATTTTAAACGTATTTTTTGATGATTGCATTTGAAAATTTACACACTTTTATAAAGATTTTTTGTTCGAGCTTGTACCTCTGTTCTCTGTGGTACAGCTTAAACCATAAGTTTTTTTTTATCTTTGTGTAGCTTTTCAACATTATTTTTGGATATTTTATAAATTACGTTTCTAATTACGCACTTGAAGAAACAAGTTATAACTTAGTAACCAGAACTAGAGATTTATAATATTTTATACTTCCTGTACTAAGACTACTAACTTTACTGTAAATGTCCCTGTACCGTAGTCATTTTTGATTCAAAAAAATTTGTTATGATTCAATATCATCTAATTTCACCCTTTACTTAGATAGTACAAAATTAGAAAATCCAACAACATTTCCCGGCTTCAGCTATATTGCATTGCAACAGATGCCGCGTGTTTATCCGCGTCAATTATCACAAATAAGCCAACTAATAATGCTAATAATTGAATGTCTCGTGACTTCCTCCAGACCAGATACGGAAACAGAAAACCGTAGGCTTCCTTCCAGGTTGACACCCATAACACCGTTCTTGTACCAGGGCAGAGATAAGTACGAACAAATTACCATAAGCCGGGACGGGACAACCCTCACAGATTCACCGGAGCGTTACACCCCTTCGATAGCTCGTAAAATCTAGACCAAACCAGAGAAAGGGGTAAACAGCCTTGTTGCATTCAGTCGTCGCAACATTCAGAACGTAGTAACTGAAAAAAGAACCCTGAGCGGTCGCGAGCTCGAGCGCAGACTAGCCGGCTGAATGGTGTTGTAAATAAAAAAGGGTTATTTATTACAAAATTACTGATTATATCGTCATGTTCTTTATGATCCGCCAGATAGAAGCCGCACGGTCCGACCGCACCGAGCAGCGCCATCCAATATCAGGATCACGATACGCCAGTGCTCTAGACATTGTTTGATTAGTGGGGGGTCATTCCGCGATGAGCGGGACCACTCCTTGATTTCTTCCGATTACCCACTCAGACTTTGCAGGCTGCGGTCGTCCTGAACCGTGATATTTCGAAATACTGAAATGACCGTAGTTTGATTACGATTGGAGTAACTGGTTCAGAAATAGAAAAAGCGATAGTAGGGTAAGTGAGCCTTAACTCGGCATGCTCCTTATCTTGGCATGCCAAAATGCATTTTGGTAATTTGTATGTCAAACATATGCCTAAAAATATAAAATAAATCAAACATAAAAGAAAATCCCATTTGTCTACATTCTGCATAGCATTTGTCCGCAATTGAATCCAAATAACTGCGTAATAATTTTTTTTCAGATGACGAACTGGAAGTAAAATTACGATTTTCGGAAAAAATCTGAAATGAACCTACCTTGCTAGTGCATCTGCCACCTTCGGATCGATTTAAAAAACACACTTCCCTATGAAAAAATCACTAAAAAATACCGTTGGTTACAGCAAAACGTGGCAAAAAATATAAAATTATAACCTACTCCAAACAACGTACATATTTGATCTAAAATTGAAGAAAATATAAACATATTTTTCGCCTAATCTTGGCATGAAATGCCACTAATTGAGGTTTGTATGTATGTGTGAGAACGAAATTAGCAGGCAGACGGTAGCCGGCAGCCGAATCGTCGGCCGTTAGTGCACAGTGGTCTGGAAATTTAAAACCGGTCGAAAGTAAAAAGAATGATTGAATTAAAATAACTTGAAAATACTATAAATGTATTTTGGACTATAATCAATTTATTTATCTCTCAAGCGTATTTGGCATCTTAGTTGGAATTATAATACTAAAAGTTTAGCTGCCTTTTTTTTTTGGTAAATTTCTAGAACTTTTCCTCTCAACTTCTGAGCACGAAATCAACAGGATTCGGATCCGAATCGATATCTTGGATCACAACGTTGAAGTAACTTCATCCATACCCAAAACATAAATCTACAAATGGACATAAGGTCCAACGTATTTTGATTTCATTTTATTTGTGCTGGAGATGAACATTTGTGGTGTATGTGTCGCTTTGAAAGGAATAGCTACAAAGTTAAAATTATGACATTCTAAATATTATGTTTATTAAAAAAAAGTAGTTGCATTACAATGTTGAAAAATTATGTTATTAAGAGCTATATTTTATTGTTTTCAATTTCATGTGAAATCAAAAATAATATTTTGACCAAGTTTGTTCTATATTATGGATCACTGTGCATCAGCAGAGGTGACGACGTTTGTTTTCCGTAGGAAAGTAATATGCGAAGGAAGCGCTGCCGAGTTTGGATGATGATTTTGCATGAGTGCGAGTGGGATGCAGCTTGAATTTCACCCAGCTTGTAAATTTGTTGTTCGCTTCCATTGGCTATAGTCCCCAAACGAACGAGTGAGATGCAATCTATTTCTATCAGGCTGGCTGGAGTGAGCGATAGTTTGTCTTGTTTTGCTATCCGGGTGTACGCAAACGATTGCTAGAAAATTCCTAAAGGCGACATTTTAAATATGTAGGTATGATTCAAAGAATCGTTCGCTTACTTGAGTTTTAGCTTTAGCTTGCTTCTTGCCTCGGTCATAATGGTTTTTAAAATGTCTCTCCTCCATTTATGGGAGTGGAATAAAAAAATATGAACATTCACTATCGTATGTTAACTTCAATGGAACAAGATCTATCATGATTTCATTTTAAAAAATTGAACAAACGATTTGTTTGCTCGGTTATTAAACATATTTATGTTAACCAATGCAATTTTTTCGAACCTATTTGTTCTGGATTGTCATTCTGATTTCTGATAATAGAAATTTTAAACACAACAAAAACTGAAACAAACAAATGAAACTTTTTTACGTAAGATTATAATTCTGCACGCAAATATCGATTCTAAAAATTGGTTGACATTTCGTACTTTCGACTTTTTGAAAACAACACAGAACATTGTTGTGCTTCCTTCCAGGATATTATCAACGAATTCGTGGGGGCTGTTGTTGTATTAGTGAGGCAAATTTCTTCTCGAGGCGGCCAATTTAAGGAACTCATAAAGGGCCACAATTCGGAACGGGGGCCACAATAAGGAGCATTTCAATCAATAGTTTGATCAGGTTTATATCAAATTATCCACCGCTTTAAAGCAAGGACATATTTTTACTACATTTCAGGCTAGTAAGCAATCATATTTGTCGAAGGACTTTTGAAGGTACATATTACAGGAAGACTACAATCATGGGAAATATAGTCAACCATGCCTTAGGGGCCAAGTTCGGGTACATTTACCCTAATCATCAGAGCAGGGTGAGAATACAATAGGAAATTGTGAATAGACAGTATACCTTACTGTTTATTTACAATTTTACAATAAAATCATCTGATATATGTCACAATTTCATCATAATAACTATGTATAACTTACAAAAATACAATACCCGACCAAAAAATATGCTATCTGTTTGCCGGTTTTTCAAAGCCCTGCTCTCCATCCACGGCGGCCGAAATTTAATCCGATTTCCACGCAAATGAGTTTATTTGCCAACCATTATTCCCATTGCTGGATCGAGCAAACAACGGTCAAGCAAAATAAAACTATAAAACTAGGTGTGTTCCCTTCGATGTGCATGTTATTTTCCATTACTCATACCGTTCATCTTTGATCCGGTGCCAATTTCCAATTTTCCACCGCGCCATTCGAAGGACAGTTTTTGTCGCGATACAGTTTACCACCTAATGGCAGCCAATCGTAATGACCAAGCAACGTCTCACTTTCGGCTGCTACAGAAAACGGTAGCTAATTTTGGCATTCAAATTTTGTTAATTAATAACATTTCCGAGTACAAGTATGGCATTGGGAAATATCGCACCTTTGGGGGTGGCTCGTTCAATCATCAATATTAAAATTTGCTTATTGCAGCGATCTATCGGAAATTTGATCCGATTGGCGGTCGAGTCCAGACTGATGAAAAACTCCTACTTATCATATTTGCAAACATGGTTTTCGTGTTTGTCATGCAAATGAGGCAACTTCGAGCAGTTTTGAGTTGTTTGAACCATTCTGATAGTTTTCTATCATTTGATGTTGCTTTTGCTTTGAGTAATTTAAATCTTTCAACGTAGCGTTTTCATTTGTATGTTTTTTCCTAGTTGATGTGTTTGAGAATTATCAAAAATTTTCACTCCGTGAGAGTGTTTGATGAATAACATAATTTAATAATCACTTAAAGGCTTAAGGCTCAAAGAAAGTCGGTTTGACAAACCCAAACAGCTGAAACTTGCAATATTCCTGGACTGAATTTCACCAAATAACTTTTGTTGAGTTACTTAGAGTGTCGAGTTCAAATTGCTGACCATTTGTCTATTAGGTATACAGTAGAGCTACATGATGAAATGTCAAAGCTTTTGGTCAACGGTTCAGTTTTTTCAGTATGCACTTTAGAAGCGTATAACTTCTATTGACAGTTTGACTTTCTCATCTTTCTTTTTATTATTGTAACCATATAATGTTTAAAAAATCATTCTGATTTTCATTTTTAAATAACAAATTCACAACAGATAAGTATAACAATGATTTTTTTTTTCGATGGTGTGTATAATATACTTTTGAAAATAACCTGTTATTTAAAAAATAAAATACCTCAAAATGAAAGGTTAAACCTAGACTATATCCTTATAATTAATTATACATTTCTTGGTGATTTTTATTGTAAGTTCCGATTTTAACAATATGCATCCCAGAAGTCCATTTTTTACTTTATTAAATACACCGAAACTTCCCTCAAAATTTAAAAAAATGTTTCATTTTCCTCACACAAAAAAAATCATTTTTGAAGTTAACATGTTTAATTTGGAACGTTTTCAAAAAGGAAATGAGCTAAGAGAAACAATTTGAATATTGATTTATAGTTTTTAACAAAAATTACCTTTCTTAAACAATTAAAAACTTACAAAGTCATGGTAATTAAGAAAGAAATGGTACCCCAAATTTTAATTCAAATTATGAAAAAAACTGTCTATGATCGATATTTCACGATAAAATTTCAGTCAAAATAAACAACAAATGTTCATGTGACATTTAAGTTTCGGGGAACAGAAGGATCCCTAAAAGGTTTTTTTTTTGTTTTTACACAGCAAACATTATTTCCTGTAAAATTACGCAAATGCCCTGTAACAAAAAGGAGCATTCCCGTAATTTTACAGGTCGAAAAACGAATTACGCGACATTTAATTTTTAGTGTACTTCTTTTTTACAGGACATTTACTGTAATAATAAATGAATCATCGTTAACTTTTAAGGGAAACCATTTTAAATTACAGGTTTTGTTAATTACAGGTTGATTTATTTTAAAGGTTGCAGTTTCAGTGACACGTAATAGTCAAAAAAATTTCTGTGTAGAGATATTTACAAAATAAAAGTGAAATCATAAATTCACAATGAAAATCAACATATGATTTCATAATGAACAGTTGATAAACATATAAAATTAAAACACTAGTTATAATTTTAAAATCAGCATTTTTTTCTTTTGTATACAGATGGTTTATTGAAAGGTTTAAAACTTTTTTACAAAGTCATATCAGACGAGGGCAGGGCCTAAGGAGTATAAATGCAAAAATGATCGATTTGAGTTAATATATTTAAAACTATATCTGATGATTATTTCAGATTATTATAAATTTATTTACATACTTTTACTTTAAAAAAAAAAACACAAATCTTAAAAAAAAAAAATAAAATAAAAATGTGTTGGAGAAATACTAAACACAACAGATTTCAAACGTGTTTTTTTCGAAATAAGCTTTTATGCAATTATACCCCTTTTGGCTCCTAAGGCCACATGTCCAAACTCACTTAAAAATTTAAAGCACCAATATCAATGCTATTTTCACTACCTTTTACAAAGAATTCATAATTAGATTGCAAAATAAGAAATGAGGGAATGAACTAAAGTGAAGATTCTCTTGCACAAATTTATTTCACCCTCAATAGCACCATTCCGGAATGAGGTTATGAAACACAAAATGAACTACATTGTTCAAATCTAATAATCACGATTCAAATTTTGGATCTGGTTTAATTTCTATTTTATTTGATATCCATCACATCAATTATTCATCTCATGGATGACCGTCGATAAAATCCAGGTACTGGAAAAAAGAAAAGAAAATATAATTTTTTTTGTAGAGAAATGAATCCAACTTTAAGATGAAATTTCAGGGACTAGATAAGATGAAAATTAATGTAGAAAAACATGTGAAAAAAAATTTGCCTTGTCTCCCGGTAGGACTTGAACCCACATCTTGCGCCTCTCCGGGGCCCATGTATTTTTTTCACATGTTTTTCTACATTAATTTTCATCTTATCTAGTCCCTGAAATTTCAACTTACAGTTGGATTCATTTCTCTACAAAAAAATGTTTCGCTGACTGAATGTTTGAGTCTAGACCCATCTCTGGGTCACAGTTAATAAAAGAAAATATAATATTTTTAAAATAAAGCTAATAAAATTCTTCTCCAGATTTCTTAATGCAAGTAAGAGCGTTGAAACCTACAAGATTCCACGAGCAATGAGTCAAAAATTCCAATTTTGCGTTCATTAAGAATTTTCAGAGCCAAGAAGGGACAGTAAGTAGATATTTATAAATGCTGATTTAATGTGAAAGATTGAGTGTTTTGGCGATATATATTTAAATTCACCTCCAGAACTCAAAATACACATTCAGAATTATAACACAAGGAAAAGTAATTTACATTTTTCTTAAGTGTATGAATTTGAAAACTTGTTTTGATATATTTGGGGGTGTTTTCGGAATACCTTTCGAAAAAAGGTTAAAAATTCATAAAAAAATATGTGCACTTTTTTGGCAAAACTTAATACAAAATTAAATCAATAATAAATTTCCCCTACGGCCGAGAGTCATTTTGACTTCAGTTTTGAAGTTATAGATGTATTTAATTTGTTATTTTTCCCGGTTATAATTTTAAAATCATTTTAAACCAAAATGAAACTTGTATATTTTAATAAACTTAAGTCATGATGCTTTGCAGTCTTCAACAAAGTTGTTATGTATGACGAAACTTGATAATCGGTTCTGATTACATGTGAATTGTAAAGATAAGTAAAAGCATACAAATTTTTAAAATAGATTATACTGAACAAAACTTCAATCTTTTCCAATTTTTAAAAATATCAAAATTAAATTGTTCAAAAAAAATTGTTGTACATCTGAACAAGACTATTTGGGCAAAGTATGTATGGGTCGATTCACGATGACGTATGTTCCCGTTTGTGGTGACAGTTCGCACTTCCTGTTTACAAAATTTTACGAACGAGAAATGGGGTGCGGCGAAATTTTTCGTGTAGCTGCACGGTCAAAAAATTTAACTCAAAACTCAGTTTGAGGATAGCAAAAAACCAAGTCCCATTTTGTGAACTAAATTTTGCGCATTTTTTGGTTTTTAATGGTTATCTCTCCGGGAATGAACAGAAACTTGAAAATTCTTTAAAATTTCGAAAAGGAGGTTTGTTCATCAAAAGGTTTTATCATGTTTTTAAAACCCTTCTTCAAAACATTTGTTCTGGACCAACCCACTTTGCATTGAATATTCTGATGGGAAAGCGCCTCTACTTGAAACAAAAAATCCCATCGAATGTCCAAATGTGGAAACTGCCTAATCGATTGTCCGGAAATTTCTTGTGTTATTTTGACCGAAAGCTGTAAACAAATGCATATACTTGTACGACAACATTATTCAGGGACAGAAGAATCCAATATAGGAAAATTCTCCGGTGAACATTCTGAAAGAAAAGGCTGAACTTTTGTAAATTTTTATGATATGATATTTTCGAAGAATAAAAATTACGTCAGATAGTTAAACCCAGTGTCCGGCACAAAAACGCTAATCCGCTAATCGTTAATTAATCCGCTAACTTTCGGTTAGCGAATTTATTTTCTCGCTAATTATTTCATCAGCTAGCGGTTAATAAAGTTCCGCTAATTTTAATTTTCGCTTACTGAAAAACGCAACCTATTTGAAGGGTTAATTTGACCATAGACTTATAGATCATAAATTCGGCATCAATGCATCATTCAGATTTTAAATTTTGAATCCCATTAGGTATTTGAATTTTCGTTAAAGATTTATTTCAGAAGCTATTGGAACTCGATTTTGACTGGAATCATAGAATAAGCAGAATAAGCATCTTTACTTGACTTTTTGTCTGTAAGCCTTCTTTGAATTTATATAGAGATGAAAAAGTTGTGAAAAATTTAAATTTTCAGAACTAAGATTCAATATCCACCAAATACGCTAACTAAAACTAAAAGTGGACTGATGCGACTGATATGGACAGAAATATTACAAAATAAGCTCGAAAACTGCCCCTATTGGCAACATTTAACAACTTTTCTAGGCAATATTATAATTAAAGATGGCTGCATAATTTGTGTTTTGCTTATCTTTCTCAAAACTTTCTTCTATCGATTAGCGATTAGCGCTTTATTACAGATCGATAACTTTTACACAACATTTAGCGGTTCTAATTAGCGATCGCTAACTTTAACCGAGTTAGCGATCTAATTAGCGCGCTAACTTTTCAGTTAGCGAAGCCGAACACTGGTTAAACCACTAATCACATTGACATGAGACTTAAAATTCCTCTCTGTTTTTGGCTAGAAGCCTCCTATCGTCGACATTGCGCGGCAGCAATTCGAGCATGAAAATTTTACTGGTATCGACATTCTCGTTCATTTTCGAGCAGCGCCAAAAATCGAAATCGAGTGTCCAGTTAGTTTAACTTTAAAGTCTAAGTCCATTTATTCCAGCTTGATTTAAAAACAAAATGATTGATTTTTCATTTTTTAATACCTCAAACATCTAATTTACTTTTTATTTAATTTAATTTACTTTTTATCCCAAAATTGAGCCAAGAACTTTTGCTAAAAACGTGTGAATGAGAATTGAATGAGGACCCAAATGTTTGCTTTGCTTCCTCGGCGTGTAGAATTGGAATATAAGGAATCAAAACAGGAATCACGAAATGTCAACAACGGTGAGGCCAGGCAGTGCGTGAATCGACCTATTGTTTTTTCCGGGAATTCATGACTTTGTAGCATATTTACATACATTCTGTATCGTTGAATGAATGGAGAATAATAAAAAGATTCAAATTCATTTTCTGTTTTCCTTTTAGGTTAGTTATTCCCTCGGTTATCAATGATAGATTTCACTCTAATCTGATTAACTTTAAAACTTCTAAACGCCCTATTTCCAAAACTAGAGGTGATAAACAAAAACTGTCAGAAAATCGAGATCAGGGCACAAAACCTTCCTAAATCAATTTTTATATCATTGGTACCAAAAATGTTCCTCTTTGTTCTTATTTTTTCATTCACACTAAATAAATCCAGCTTCAGATTTTAAGTTGACAATCCAATCTGAATCTGAAAATTTGATTTCTTTCAAATACAATTGATTAAGACTCTTTATTGAAGAAAAGTATAACTATCAATAATTAATCCTTTATTTCATTTTTTTATTATATTTAAAAATTAATTTAAAAAAATTGGAACAATGTATTTATAAAGAAAATATAATATGATTTTCCAAATTTGTTACCATTTCATTCGTATGAGTTCAAATAAAATTAGAAATTTAGAATGAGAGCCTGGCATTCAAGAGAAAATCAATGAGAATCCAATCAATTCCAAAAGCTTCTTACCTTACAATCTGAATTTGATTGAAACTTAAGAATCGGCATAAGAATTGATAATAATAATACGATATTTTCAAACCACGATTCAGTTATACGCATATATATTTCATAAAATAAAATATCCGAATTCAAGGCAATAATCAACAAACACTTTTCTCAAATTTTTGTTTTCTGATCAAAGTTGCATAATGAGAAACATTGATAATTTTGTTGTGAGTCTAACGCTGATATAAAGAAGCTCAGGATAAATATTGTAGAAAACTGAAGATTTTTTTTTCTACATTTTCTTCTCCAAAATTTTTTGTATTATTTTCATTTGAAAAATACATTAACAACAAGAGTTTTGAACTACCAGATACACAAATAACGAAAACTAACATTTTGTCTACATTTGTTTGCAGTGAATCTCAATAGATTCACATATTGTTTTTGAAAGATGTATATATGTATAAGGTGTAAGGATATTTAACTAAATACCGTAAACTGGGGGAACTTTGATCACCATGAAATTTTTGCAGATAATCGTAATTAACTAAGTCTGAAGTTAGAATATCTGAAAACTGTTTTCTACGTTCGAATAAAAGGCTTTCAAATAGGCTAAATTTGGTTTGTAGTTGTAGATTTTTTTATACTACTTAAAATGTAGTTTTAAAGTTTTAAAATATCTGTTTTTTCGAAGACTTACAAACAAACAACTCTCCAGATAAAATGATAGCATGTTTAAGCAAATGGGTTGGTTTATATGAAAGTTCAACTTTTTTTCCTTTGTATAGGTATAGTTTTAGAGTTATTTATATGGTCATTCTATGATAGTTTTTGAATATTAAAATAACCGATATTTCCTATGAGAAAGCCTGTATAGAACAAATGGCTAAAAACCCTATCAAATGGTTAAGTTTGAATAAAAAAAGAACATAGCAACAGCGGGAGGACGTACGTAGTTACATGAAGGTAAAATTTTATTTGTTTTTGAGGCCAAAAAATATTGAGAAATGTTTAAAATTTTTGCCCCTACATGTATGCAGCAAAATGGTTCATCTTCTGAGCATATTTGTTTTTGAAAGAAACGTTGAAAAATTCAATTAAGTCCAAACAAAACAATAACTTTCTAGATGTTGAGATACGTTAAAACCATAGTTATCAAAGTTACCCCGAAACATGAAATCTGGTTTTGTAACAAACAATGATCATACTTCTTATCTCAGTAAGTATTTTAAAATGGAAATTTATGGGAATTTGTATGGGAAAACAATATTTCCAAAAAACTCAACTTTGGATGAAAATATTCCTTGATTCTTGCAGTACAATTCATGTGAAAAAGGCATAAACCTAACTTGTACCCCAGAAAAGCTTTTCGATGTTATACAAAAAAAAAATCAAAATTGTTGTTTTTATTTTTTGCGTTTTTGTCTGCTTATTTGAAAGCTGTGTAACCGTAGGATGGAAATAAAAAGTCTCAAAAAATAGCTTTGCATTGCCAAAACATTTATCGATTTATATAACCTGAATGCTATTTTAAAACATGCAAAAGAAAGCCACGGCCCTATGCGCTGTGAAATCGACGCGGGACCATTAAGTAGGTAAGTAAAAGAAAGTTTGGAACAAACTTCTAAATTTGTGTTTTATTTAAGTTTTAACAAAGCATTCAAATCTCTTTCAAAACATCTAAAACAGAATGTTTAGTAAAAGCTTTATTAGCTTTTTTCTAAACTACCTGAGAAGAAATGGTCGAAACTAAAATATATCTGAGTATTTTTCATGACTATAATAAAACCGTATTAAATCGAGCTGCACAAAAACCCATATTAAAACCACAATAAAACTTCCTAATGTTAGTTCGCTTAATCTGTGTTACATGGGTTATTAAAGAATAGCCTTCTCAGTAATAAATATATTTTTTTTATTAACATTCACTATTGAACAAACTGGTAGAATTTGTTCTCCTACGTTATCTGCTTCAGCTATTAAATTATCCCTGAATGGTTTCCCACGCGGTTTTCCCGAGAACGAGCAGGTCTAAGTTCAGGACAAGTAATTTATCTGCCAATTAACCGTGTACAAATCTATTGCCTGCAAATGACGCACGTATCGGCAATAGTCTGGCTTTATTTATGGATCAAACTGTTGCTTCCGAACCCGAACGAGGAAGATGGGAAAAGCTCACTTGGGGATGAAGATGATGGTGGTACCAAAGCCAAAGAACATCCCAACCACATTGCGTGCACTTCTAACACCTAATTCACCCAATCTTGGAAGCTGCTGGTTGGGGTAAGCGATTACTTGCATACTTACGTTTGTTTGTTTGTTTGTTTCTTGTGGAACATATTTGGAAGACAGGCAGATGAACTCGAAGAAGGATCACCATTCGTTATGCGTTTTAATGCTATTTGTTCGTTTGGCTACAAATATAATCCGATCTGAAGGCCTCGCATCGATGTCCTTCCTTTCAGCAGGAAAGTCGAAAGTTTTTCACACTGGCTGGTACGAGGGAGATTCTCGTTTGACGTTATAGATACCTACTCAATCCTCTTTCCCGGGTATGGAGAAGAAGGTGAAAAGTGACGATGATGGTAAGTCATGTTTTTTATATCCCTCTTCTCATTCATGGAACCGAAACACGCGATTTGGTACTTTGGACGTCAAAAATTTAGTTACATGCCATAGGACAAGTAGGAGAACGGCATGGAAATGCGGGTCCCAAATGCGAGAAGCAAAAGGGCGAGATGAATTGCTTCAGCTTCAGTCAACCCATCGAATATGGTATGCCAAACGGATGATCAATCGTCGTGTAATAATGTGCTCAAATAGGATTCGTGGAAAGATTCCATTCCAGCCCGAATGGGAAAAAAAACTCTTGGAATCACTTGTCAACACTTTGGTTCTCAGGCACCCCAAGTTAGGAAGCACGTCGTAAATTGATTTAACATTATGCAAAAAAGTTCGCCGAGAATATAGCAAAATAAAAATGGTAAACCAATTTTGTCGCCTTCCGAAATGCCTTGGTGCTTTCTGGGTGTCGCTTTCTCTGCATAATCGATTTATATATTTCTTTTTTTCAATAAGCACATTCCGTTCCCTCGAACACGTGATTTGAATAGCATGATTTTAAGTGACAGGTTGTGATAAGATGTGCTCGGCTATGATCGGTTTCCTGGGAAACAAGAAAATGAGAGCAATCCACTTAGATAAACAACTGGGTTTCGTTTGGATGTTCGAATGTATTTTTTTTGTTTCTTTTTGATAGGAGTTTAACCCGTTAAGGTCATTCTTCCTCGACATGGTCGAATGTATGTGTTTTCTTGCCTTCGGAGGAATTCTAAACCGAATAAGAGTTCTGTTCTGTTTGATTTTATGACAGAGCATTACATTGGCTCATTAATCCTACTTAAATTGGTTTATTTTGAATTGTTATTCTATTGATAAGGTTTCCTATGTAGTAGCGTGTTAAAATTTTTAATTTTTCTAGGGGTTCCGAGAATTCCCGGGAAAAGGATCGTCATATTTCGCGATTCCCGGGAACGCTAAAATGGCCGGGAAATGGACACTCTAAACACGTTCGTCACCATGGGACCCATATTCGGGTGACGGGTGTATTTCCTGGGAGGCCGGTCACATCAAAAATGGGTGACGCTCTCTTACTCAAGTTAACCGCTTAGTTCAGCCACAAGCTGCAAACTTTGGAGATTTACCTTTTAACTTTCTCGCTCCGAAAATTTCTTTGGGTTCGATTTAGTAAAACTACCAAAGAAGTTCTCGGAGCGGGAAAGTGAAAAAGGAGAGCTCCCAGCTTTGCAGCGTGTAGCCAAACTGAGCGGCATGAGTTTGGCACTGGCATGAGTAAGAGAGTGTCACCCGTTTTTTTATGTGACAGGGCCTCCCGAGAAATACACCCGTCCCCTGATTATGGGTCCCATGGTGACGAACGTGTTAAAAAGTCCGCCATGCTGGCTGATCCTGAAATCGTCCGCTGAATTAGTTCTCCCGTGCAAACTTCATTATCCTTTTCGCTTTCACTAGAACTTCCATTGTTTTTTTGAAATAATTTAAATCCATTTTGTAGATGAGAGCCGCAGCAATATTTGGAAACGTATGCACATCAGGCAAATTTAGAGCTATTTGTCATCTTTTGTTCACGTTATATTTGATAAAGTGGCTACTGGGATTGAAATTATTTTTTTTCATAAATTCTTTATCTAAATTTGCAATTTAACTCAACCGCCTATGTCCTACACCTACAATGATTGTTATGCACATTAATCTACTTTTCTTTGAGTATTAGGATGCAAAAAAATAGTTAAAACATTTATTTTGCGCTTTTCTCGCATTGATGTTCATGGCACATTAGACCGTTTATCAAATATGGGCAACACTGCAACATGATGTACACAATTTTCCTCAATTTTCACCATCATTAAATTTTTTATTTTTCACAATCATCAGTTTTAAAACGCGTTTTTACTTTAACTTGTTGATTCGGGGCGTATAGAGCGTTTTCTGACGTAGCATCTAGCAGCGAATTGAACTTGTTAAGTCAATTGACGATTTAGCCTATTGGTAAAGTGTCGGAGAGGTAATCAAAAGACAGGAGTTCGATTCCTTGTCGAGATGATTTTTTTTTCAATTACCAGTTGCATTATAGTAGCATCATCCGCCAAACAAAGCACCAGGAACATAATGTATGAGTGTGTGTGAACTGGTAAACGAAATAAAAATCTACGGCTGAAAATGCTCATCTTGCCCCGATTAATGGTGCTTATACGGGATTCGTAGCGTTATGATGTGATCCACACATGATCGTCCGGATCGGAATCCAGCTTGTTGCCGTCGGAGTGTTGCGACGATTTTCTCTTGGATCCTGTTCAGGATCACTTTGCAGAGTACTTTGAGGGTTGTACAGATCAACGTTATGCCTCGCCAGTTACCGCACTCTGTCAGGTCTCCTTTCTTCGGGACCTTTACGAGGATACCCTGCATCCAGTCGGCCGGGAATGTTGCAGTATCCCAGATGTCAGAAAAAAGACGGTGCAACATTTGTGCTGACAGGGCAGGGTCGGCTTTCAATATTTCAGCAGAGATGCAATCGATCCCAGGTGCTTTGATGGATTTCATGTTTTTGATTGCCACTTCTATTTCAGCCATCGAGGGTGCATCCGGGTTTACGCCATTTATGCGACTTACTGTTGGCGCTCTTGGCGCTTCAAACTGCGGGTTCTGTAGGCCATCGCTATTCGTGACTCGGAAGAGTTGTCCGAAATGCTCAGTCCATCGTTTGAGCTGATCTGTTCGATCGGTCAATAACTGATCTGCTTGGTCTTTGAGCGGCATTTGTGCATTAGTCCTTGCACCACTACTGAGGCGGCGAGAAATGTCATAAAGTAATCGGATATCTCCATTGGCGGCGGCTCTTTCTCCCTCTTCGGCTAGGGAGTTTGTCCAGGCTCTCTTGTCTCGTCTACAAGTTCGTTTAACTGCCTTTTCCAGCTCCGCATAACGTAAGTGGGCGGCTGCTTTGGCTGACTCGGTACATGCCTGCTCAATTCCGACTTTCGCCTTTCTCCGATCATCGACCATCCTCCAAGTTTCATCCGACATCCATTCACTTCTTCTTCCACAAACTCTACCGAGAGTTCCATGGCTCGTCGTGATAAAGGCATTCCTGATTCCACACCACTGTTCTTCGACTGTTCCGTCTGTGGGCAGCTCCGAGGCTCGGGATTCTAGCTGTTCAACGTATGCCCTTTTCTCCTCTGGATTCTCCAACCGGCGGACGTCGTATCGACACCCGACTTTCTCCTCGCGCCGTTGGACACGCGCAACTCCCAGTCGTATCTCGCCAAGGACGAGGTGATGGTCAGATGCAATGTCTACGCTTCGTTTGTTGCGGACATCAAGAAGGCTCCTTCTCCATTTTTGGCTGATGCAGATGTGATCAATTTGATTTTCTGTTCGGCCATCTCGGGATACCCAAGTGACCTTATGTGCTGGTCGATGGGGGAAGAGCGATCCACCGATCACCATGTTGTTGTTGCCACAAAATTCTACAAACAGCTCTCCGTTTTCGCTCATCTATCCTAGGCCATGGCGTCCCATGATGCGCTAAAGATCCTGATTGTCGGAGCCAATCTTTGCGTTGAAGTCGCCCAAATGGATTTGAAGGTCATCCTTCGGAATTTTCTCTACCACGCTGTTCAGTTGACTGTAAAACTGCTCTTTCTCCTGCAAATCGGCAACGTCAGTTGGCGCATAACACTGGACCATTGAAAGGTTTCTAACCCGTGTTCTAAATCTGGCTACGATTATTCTTTCGTTTATCGGTTCCCATCTAATGAGGGCCGCGTAGGCCTGCGGGCTTAACAGGAAACCAACTTCTCGTTCCTGAGTAGCATGTTCTCCTCGTATGCCAGAGTAAAGCAGGATTTGCCCGGATTGTGTCTTGTGTTCTCCAGTGTTAGGCCAACGGACTTTGCTCAGTCCCAGAATTTCAAGCTTAAGGCGGCTAGCTTCTCTAGCAAGTTGAGCCAGCTTGCCTTGTTGGGCAAGGGTTAAAACATTCCAAGTTCCAATTCGTGTCCGTGTTTTCATGCCAAAAGTCGTCGCCAAAGTTCCAGATCGGTTATTTCTTTCGGATTCCGTAACAAGTTTATGAATCGGGCGCAGTAGGTTGTTAGCCTAAAGTCCCTATCCCGCGATGGGGCTGCCATCTTGGACTTAGCTGGCGGGAGCCGCATTTCATAAATACAGCCGCTGCTGCAAGACAGACGCTGTTTGAGCCGCCCCTGACCTGTAGAACAGACGCTCGGTTGTTGTTGCACGCCGCCCCTGACCTGGAGAACAGGCGCGTGCGGCCACCTTCTCAGTCTGCATGCGACCAAAGCATCCATCGGGGGTGAGTACCCGATCTCCGCTTAGGTTACTCGCATCCCAGCCGGCACCGCGGGGAGGTAGAGATAGGAGTTGTGAATAAGAGGTGATATGACCACGTGACCACTATGGGGTCTCGTGTTGCACGTTATCCACCATTTACCAGCCAAATATGTAATAACGAAATGGAGTAAAATTCATATTACATTACCAACTGTTTAACAACGGGATTATTCCAACGAACAGCAAAAGATAAAATCCTTCTTTTACTCCAGGCACATTCCAAGTCAGCGATCAATGATTTACAACCAAAAAAGGTTTCCTGCCTCATAGACTATGGAAAAAAAGAACCACCAAGAGTCTTTCCGTTGTGCGTTACGAGAAGAAAAAAAAACAAGAATCGGAAGCAACAACATGATCCGCATCATTACCACCCTTCATTTTGTGGGTTGGTACCAACCTCATGGAATAGTTGCCTTCTCATTGTCACCCGAATGCGAACAGTCAAACAAAACATTTTTCAAATATTTGGTATGTGTCAATTGGGAGTCTATTTATTGCTGAAAATCTTTGATTTATTGCTTTGACTTGTCCCGTTTGCTTCGGGTGAAGATGAATTGGAGGGAAAAAAATCGTGAAACAACTAAAAAAGGCTTCGCCGCATTAGCGCTCAGTAATAAATGATTGTCCCAAAATGTGAAGTTTTATTAAATTCTTCGAATTGTGGGAGTGACTATCGGGTGCGGGATATTCACGAGGCAAAGGATGACCAACATTCGAGAAACGGTCAACGCGAAAGATGCCCTGCGGAAAATAATTATATGCTATTCCAGTACATTACGCTATTTGTTTTCCCCTTACTAAGATGGGTTGATGGGTTCAAGAGAAAATAAAAAAGAACATCTGCGTGTTTTTTTTTCATTCGCTCCGCGCACTACTTGTTGGAACAGCATTGTTGGAAGCACCAGTGATTAGAATAATAAATAGCGAATGAAGCGTGATCGTTTATATGATTTGTTGAAAATTCAAAAAAGGGTTGCTCGACTCGTTAGGGACATCATTAATCTTTTCCAACTCATTTGGTGACGAATTGGCGTAATTTAGAACCTTTATTGCCAAATTTGAATACATTAGTTTAAAACAATCAGACTTGCTGAAAAAAAATTGTCTGAAAAAATATCTTGCAATAGACCCTGAATAGCTAGAAGGTTTATGGAGTAACACATATTCATAATTAGTTATGTCTTTTTAGCAAAGAACAAAGTTTCCAGTAATAATTGAACTGAACACAAATTTTATGAATATTATTCATATTTTATATTGATCACAAATTTGATCAACTGACAATGGGTCCTAGAATTTCAAATCCTTATTTATTTTCTGTTTCGATTAAAGACATTATACTATCTTTATGGCATTTGCGACTTTATATCAACGTTGTAGATAGCGGACATTTATTGAAATACTTATCCGGTACAACGGTGTTTCATATTTACTTTTGGCCTCGAACTCGCGGACATCGGCTCAGGTGGCAACTGACTTTCCAACTGAGCTATAGAGTAACGGACTTATTTTGGACCGGGTACATATTAGGACCAACTTACAGCTTTTTTCCAATCTTTCTCTCATACATCATTAGAAACATAACAATTTTGAACAAAAATAGTTAAAGCTACTTCTTCTGATTCTAATCATATCTAAGTTTCCATTTAAATAAGCTGGTAAGAGATAGAAAGTTTAAAATAAAGTTTTGATTTTTCACAGTTGGGCCAAATCAAGCCCATTTCAGGAGGACGTGCAATTATTGGGGACAAATTTGGGGACAAAGATGTTTTCTGCCTAGCTGAGATGAGTTTAACAACTACAAATATGTTCACAGCTATAATTAAACACCTGAAAACTATTTTGCAAGCTCGAAGGACAAAAAAAACTTGTTTTAATCGAAATTTTACCCATATCGAAAATAGGTCCTACTTAATTCCTTAGGAACTTATTTTGGACCACCCAACATAACCCGAATATTTATCTGCTGTTAAGCGTTCATGAACGCAATAAATCGTTGTACGGTGATGTGAAAAAAATAATGCACACTTTTCCAATCGCTTGTTATAAATTGAATTTAGAATTTTGGCATTCGCCAAAGCTCAAACATGCCTTTAGACGGGGTTCACTTCAATCGGCATAAAACCAAGCCAATCATTGTTTTAACTTACTTTTTGTGCACTACAAGGTTGCCGAAAAAAAATTCTGTGTTTTTGAGAAAAAATTTCTGACTTTCTGTGATTTTACCCAAAAATTCTGTGATAGATTTCTGTGATGCTATTTCTTTGCATTTCATAGAAAGTTCATGATAAATAGGGTCTTTTCACATTTTAGTTGGACAAAATCAATTTCCATTACCAATCTTATAATCCTTTTCTAATTCAAAGTAAGAAATCTAAATTTTATATTGTCCAAAAAAATTACAATTTCGGAAATCCATTCAAAATTCAAAAATTCTGTGAAATCT
Source organism: Uranotaenia lowii (assembly GCF_029784155.1). Taxonomy (NCBI): domain Eukaryota; kingdom Metazoa; phylum Arthropoda; class Insecta; order Diptera; family Culicidae; genus Uranotaenia; species Uranotaenia lowii. The sequence continues at coordinate 74,397,971 of NC_073692.1, forward strand.
GTGAAAATTTCAAAATTCTGTGTTCTGTGACACAGATTCTGTGATGAAAATTTGCTCAAAATCCTGTGAAATTACAGATTTTTCTGTGATTTCGGCAACCTTGGTGCACTATGCTTTAAACCACGTTAATCTTACAATCTACATTGATGGCAACTGTTTGATAAGCAGACGTCAAAAGTAACGAGCCTAGAGTCTCTTTAGTCAAAAACTACAGCTTAAAGAAGCTTTAAAATATGAAAAAACAGGACATGCATCAATTTTTTATTAAGTCATTATTTTTATGCTTCATGAAAAATTATTGACAGTTTGGTCTGAAAGTAACACCCAGACAGGGTTGATTATCGGGAAAAAAATATACTAGGTTAGGAAGAAAAGACGCAATGTAAACCCCGTCTCAAATCGGCTAATATGTAACTGATTTTAATATTTGTAACAGTTGAAATATCTCAGTAAATAGAAGAAAAATTTTAACAAATAATATTTTCAGCTTAAGCCATGTATGAGATATTTTTAACGTGATTCAAAACCCATTAAAAATTGTTGAAATGTGTTAAAATTATAAACGAAAAAGTACTAAAAATTTAGTTTTTCAGCCCCCGAGGTTATGCAATTTTTGATAAAAAAAAAACTGTTGAAGAATTTACTCCTACAATACTTTTTACAGTTTTTTAACGAGAAAATCTGGCTTTTATTTTGTTTTTAAGAGATCGCCTTCTTCTCGCACATTTTTATCTTTTTTTTGAATTTATGCATTCTATTGACCTGAAGCCAAACCAAATCCGCTGAGGTTTTGGAAGTCAAAATGCATCAATTTATGTGGCGGAGTTGATGATTTGAGACTTTTTTTACTTATTATTGGGTCTCTTGGAGGAGATTTGTGTTCTAAAAATTGATCCTAAAGATTGATCCTAGCCATTTGGCTAGTATTTAACACTGCAGAACAAATTTCGTCGAGATTTCAGTGTTCCGTCGGAATTCCCAAAACATTTGAAACACACTATATAACTGGGGAGTTTTTCTGTTTTTTCTCTATTCTTATCGAAAACTACTGTTTCAAAGCATAAACAATTGTAGAAAAAACAGATGGTTGTAGTAGGAAATATTCAACTAACAAGTGTATTTAGGTTGGGGAAAAATCTAAGAACGTTAGTTCAGGAATGAATTAACGTCAACAATCAAAACTTGACTTCAAGAGTAAGAAAGGAATAGATTAACTGAATTATTCGAATTCTTGAGCATCAATCGCTGTCGTAATAATTGCAAAATTAAAAAAAAATCTTATTATGTTTAAGGGTGGTCCAAAATAGAAACCTGGTGGTCTAATATACCGACCAGAGTAATAATCGGAGAAAGGAGTTTGTAGGCTTAAATCTTGTAACTTTGCAAAAAACGACGATATTATTCGAAAGAAAAAGCCTTGATCTTGATAATGAACAGATAAAGCAGTCAAAAATTGTGACATGTACCTACTTTATTATTCCAGAAAATAGCATAATCATTTCCTAAAGCGGTCCAAAATAGGTCCGTTACCCTATCACAAGCCAAAAATTCTGAATAAACTTCAACTTAAATATTAATAGAACTTGATTCGAAACTCAAATAAGAACTTCAAATGTTTTGTCAAATATTTGAAAACCTCATAAATGTTGTAGACGGTGGATTTTCAAAATCTTCAACTGCATTTGAGTTCTATTTCGAATTTACTTTACTCGGGATCTCTACCATGTTAAAAGTTGGTGGAGGTGTCTTTTTATAAAATGAATCATTTCGCTTTGCCAAAAGTTGCTCGTGTATTTATTTTATAAATCATTTAATAATGGTTTGAGTTGACCTGACAATGATTTTGTATTGTAAAGTCCCTTTTGAAAACGAGAGCCTTTTATAATGGAAATAAAATTAATTTTAGTATTAAAAAGTTCATGACATTAACCCGTTTTTGAAAAGATTGTTCATTACAGTAAACCATTTGGTTAAGAAAGATCTGACTTGTGTATTAAAAATCACGAAAATCACCAGAAAATAGTTTGATTTGTGATGTACTGTACACTAATTTAATATTGAAGGTCTGCATGGAATCATAATAGTTTAAGCTGGTCAGATTGTCCGGTTTTATCCAGACTTCCCGGAAATTTGATACAAAATTTGCCCCGATTTTGTCAGGATTCACTAATCTTACAAAAAAACTCAAATTGAGATATAATAATGCTAGAATTCTGCGTCCAAAAACGATTTGAATGAGCATGTTCTATAGAAATAAAAATGAAGGATTTTTAGGAAGCCTAAATTACTATTTTGGATCTGCTAATGTATTTCTGTGAAAAAAAATTCATATATTTTTTTTCATGATTTTTGTTGAATAATTCCGTGATTTTGACCAAATTTTCCCGGATATTGCCGGAACTTGGGTTGAAAATCATAAAATCAAATGCCCGGATTTTGCCAGGTTTCTACATAAAATAATGCTGATTTAAACGGTCCGGATACGTCCTGGGACAATTCTGGTAATCTTTTGGTAGTTCGATATGTCCAAACTGCATTTTGATCAAAATTTGATAATATACGTATGAAAACCATTCGAGTTTAGTCGTGTTTCAGATAGATGTCTCAAGGAATATATCCTCTCCACCACCCCACTGATCCCCTGATTTAAAAGAGGAAGTCGTCGATCAGTAAAACAAATCATCTTTTTAGATCAAATCTTTTTTATGTAAAAACTTAAAAGAAAGATCTTGAAATTTGTTAAAATGTTGTCGTATTGATTTTGCCTTATGATTCCTTAAAAATGTAGAAAACATTTCCATTTATTTTTTTCTTATTATCTTTTATAATTTTTTTTTCTTTTTGATAATCTTTTATAATAAAAAAGTTATGAAGCAAAGAAAAAAGTGGCCCAAGATACCCCACTCTCTCCTACTCATTTTCATCAAAATAGGATGAGTCAAGCCGTTTGTCTGTTTCCCCTTTCAAAACCGGGATCCCAAAAATTTGACCAAAATCGTTCGGGGTTTGGTCCGTTCAACCCGTGAATCGGTCCAAAAACGGACTAAAAAACCGGACAAAAATTCAGAGCAGCTCTGGTGAAATTTTTTCGGATTTTTAGTTAAAATTTGGTCCGGATTTCCAGAACAAATTCGGTCCGATTCCAGAATAAAATTAGTCAGATCACAGACCGCTTCTAGACGGATTCCGGACTAAAATATGTTCGTTTTCGGAATCCAAATTTATTATTGCTGCCATCATAAATTTATATACTACTTGGATTCATCAAAAAGTTCAAGTTATTCAGAATAAATTCATTTTTTTAACATCTATTAGGTATAATAATATAAATAAAACATCATTGAAACAAAACATTTTTCGGCAGGCTAACACCCTTGCGTTATCTCGAAAAATCTGGATGGGTTTGCTGATGCTTCCATCGAACAAATTAATGACATTGAAAAAAAAACTAACTTATTTGATAGCTTTGACTGAAACCGCGGTGGAACGTTGCGAAACTAGGCGACGCGTCGCGTCAATTCGGACAAGAAAAACTGATCGAATTCAAACCAAAACAGGACCGATTTGAACTGTCAGGTCTTGTCTTCGACGCTGTTTTAGTAGCAGAGATGTGGTCCGGAAAATCGGACGAAAATCGGACGTTTTATAACTGACAAGCTTTCTTTTGACAATAATCGGTCCGATTGTCGGACGCGCTCCGATCCGGGTATTTATATTCAAATTTCGAATTGCGTAAATCGACTATATACATATCTTTACAAATATCTCCTTAATTGGACTTTCTTTTTTGAGGGATTCTTAAAAGCACTTCAGTTTTAGTTTTTTTACCCACAAAAATCACTAAAGGGTCCCTCCCTTTGATAAAGTAAAAATTCCAATTTTTTATACCAAATTACTCAGTAACGTATGAAACGTTTAGGTCTGGTGATTTTCGAGGGTCAAAAAATTGAAATTTTGACCCCTCTGAGACACCCCCAAACCAAGTCCGATTTTCATAAAGGTCAGTTTTCTGTAAAGATATTTAAATTTTTTAAATTTTATCCACTTTATTAAAAAAAAATTTGGTTGTTTTTACTGTCGAAAATAGTATCGAAATTTTTGGAAACGATTCAGTCAGTCCTGAATAAGTTTAAGTTGGTATGAAAGATTGTAAAGAAATTTTAGTCATTAACTAAGTTTTTCATTCATGAAACACCAAAGATGTACTGAAAGGTCAAAAATCTTATTAGCAAAAATTGAAGCTTAAGAATAGGCAAAATCCATATCTAATTATATATATATATATATATATATATATATATATATATATATATATATATATATATATATATATATATATATATATATATATATATATATATATATATATATATATATATATATATATATCTATATATATATATATATATATATATATATATATATATATATATATATATATATATATATATATATATATATATATATATATATATATATATATATATATATATATATATATATATATATATATATATATATATATATATATATATATATATATATATATATATATATATATATATATATATATATATATATATATATATATATATATATATATATATATATATATATATATATATATATATATATATATATATATATATATATATATATATATATATATATATATATATATATATATATATATATATATATATATATATATATATATATATATATATATATATATATATATATATATAGAGAAACTTAATTTCAAGCTTACTTTAACTCGTAACTTGAACAGAAATTTTACCTACAAGTTGAAAGTTTAAAATCTGCAATCAGTAAATCAGAATTTTTTTAAACATGGATTTTTACAAGAACTCATTGCGCAGAACAGAGATTTGTTCAATAGATCTCAAATAGAGATGTACCGAATATTCG